>NW_026652284.1:77692919-77738852 GCF_009828535.3 Hylobates moloch
GCTATGTGGAATTTTGAGTCAATTAAAATTCTTTCCTTTATAAATTAAAAAAAAAAAAAGAAAGAAAAGAACAGAAGTTTATTTGACTTACTATTCTGCAGACTGTACAAGAAGTGTGGTGCCGGCATCTGCTTCTGGTGAGGGCCCCAGAAGTCTTGTAATCATAGCAAAAGGCAAAGAGGGAACAGGTATATCACATAGCAAGAGTGGGGGCAAGAGAGAAAGGGAGGAGGTGGCAGGCTCTTTCAGACCAGATCTTGAGTGAACTCAGAGTGAGAACTCACTCTTACCACAAGGACAGCACCAAGACATTCATGAGGGCTCTTCCTCATCACCCAAACACCTCCCAGGAGGCCCACCTTCAACAATGGAGGTCACATTTCAACATGAGATTTGGAGGGAACAAGGCATCCAAACCATATCAGCCATTCAGAGGATTGAGGCTGCATATGTGGCAAATGGTGTCACGCACAAGAGGGGAAGGTTGGAAAAGGGCATGTTTGGTAGGAGAAGGGAAAGATCAAGAGTTCTATTTTGAACGTTTAAATGTCAAGGTACCTATTAGCCATCTAATGGAGACTGCTATTATGTGCAGCCAGGATTAAGAATTATCTTATTGTGTCTATTAAAGTATAATCAGTCTGACCTGAGTGGGGCATGGAAAGCTAAATCATTCCTGAATCTCGAGCAGTCATTATCCCAAGGCCTATGAGATGTTCCCAGTATAATAAACAAAACCCTTTGGGATGCTGGCCCTGCCTGCGCATTCCTGCCCTCTCACTCACAGCTTTCCTCTCATCCCTCCTTCAAAGCATCTGAGCTGGACGGCTACCCAGAAAGCCTCCCACTGCTGCAGAATTGGAAATGTGGGTCCTCCACCTAACAGCTGGGTTGGATCCTGGGTCAGCAGCAGATTAAGGCTACACTGCAGGGGCCTGACCCAGGAGTGTATTTAAGAGCTTCTCAAGTCAGGCAGCAGAAAGTGAGTCATCACCCGCCATCAGAGATGCAGGACTCCCTGCAGCTGGACACTGCCACAGCCTGTCAAGCCTCCTAAAGGCAGCTGAGTGGGCTGGAAAGCAGAATGGAAAATTACACTCATGGCCAGCCCTTTTAAAGAAAGTTTATGAAACTGACCAGTATATGTTGTGGAAAAGTCTGGGCTCACAGAAGAGGAAAAATATAAACCTGAAAGCTGAAAGCAAGGAAAATTGATTAAAGAAGAACATGAAAACTACCGCACCCTTAGCTATTCCACTAAGCCTCCCGTGGTTTACTAATTCAGCTCTCCTCTTGTTTTTTTTTTTTTTTTTTTTTGAGACGGAGTCTTGTCCTGTTGCCCAGACTGGAGTGCAGTGGCACGATCTCGGCTCACGGCAACCTCCGTCTCCCGGGTACAAGCAATTTTCCTGCCTCAGCCTCCCAAGTAGCTGGGACTACAGGTGCGTGCCACCATGCCCGGCTAATTTTTTGTATTTTTAGTCGAGACGGAGTTTCGCGGTGTTAGCCAGGATGGTCTCCATCTTCAGACCACATGATCCGCTCGCCTCGGCCTCCCAAAGTGCTGGGATTACAGGCATGAGCCACTGAGCCTGGCCAGCTCCCCTCTTTCTAAGTCCCTCTTCTCTCTTGCTTTTCCCTTCCTTCCTGCTCTCTTGTATCAATATGATTTCTCTGGGAGAGCCTTGGTTTACGGACTCAATTAGTTTTCAAGTGTTTGCTGATGAGCCAATCGCATCCTCCCCTCTTATGTCAGATTCTCTGCATCTCAGTGGCAGGAGAGGTGAGCACAGCTGCTCAGATGCCCCTCCAGGAGCAGCCTCTGTGCACCTTGTTGGTTTTGGAGGGGCTAATAAACAGCATCCCTATTCCCCACTGGAGTTCTGAAACAGTTCAGAGGTAGACATGGGAACCTGGAGGCTGAAGGTGGAGATAGCACCCTCAATACAGATGAAAAGCTCTATCAGAGGCCATGGCTTAGTTCTCATTACTCACCAATGACAGGTGCAGTTGGAAAATGACAGGCTCCTCCTTGGAGACCAACCCTGTCTGGCTTTCCTCATAACAGAGGACAAAAGAAATCTCATCTCTACTAAAGGCAGGTAAAGCTAAGCTCCTTCTCCCAGACTCATCAATCAGGTCAAACATTCCTCGTCTACAGAAGAGTGACACATGACACGGGAGCAGAGGGAGAGCAGAGTGTTCCTCTAGAAAGGATCCTCTACACAGAAGGAACCATCAAGAGTGGAGCCAGACCATAAATATTTTAGGCTTTGCAAGCCAAAATCCCAAAATCAAGGCCATTATTTATGTAGTACTCATAAGAAAGGACATAAACTTCTACAATTTTTAATTGATATGTTTTTAAAATACAATAATAGTAACAATTTGGTATAATTTTGTACTACAGGTCTATTCATAAGAATAAATTTTCAATTTTTGATACAAATGTATATGGTACACGTGCAATTTTGTTACATGTATAGATTGCTTAGTGGTCAAGTCAGGACTGTCAGGGTACCCATCACTCAATTAATGTAGATTACAATGCCTGCTGACACCTCGTCTACCTTTGCTCCCTTCCAATGTTTCTCTACACTCAACAAGACGAATATATTTGAAATACTTACCTGCTTAAAATACTTCAAAGGATTCCCACTATCCTTAGGTCTAAGACTGACATCCTTAAAAGACCCTTTATTGGCTTTCAATAATCATTTTGTTTTATTTTATTTTATTTTGTTTTGTTTTATTTTTTGAGATGGAGTCTCACTCTGTCACCCAGGCTGGAGTGCAGCGGCACAATCTTAGCTCACTGCAACCTCCACCTCCCAGGTTCAAGTGATTCTCCTGACTCAGCCTCCCAAGTGGCTGGGACTACAGGTGCACACCACCATGCCCAGATAATTTTAGTATTTTTGGTACAGATGGGGTTTTGCCATGTTGGCCAGGCTGGTCTCGAACTCCTTACCTCAAGTGATCTGTTCGCCTCGGTCTCCCAAAGTGCTGGGATTCGAGGTGTGAGCCACCGTGCCCGGACTTCAATAATCATTTTGTACCATATTACTTAGTGCTCGCTCCATTTCACTTATACTAGACTTACTTATTCTTAGTCACCATGTTCTATCCTGCCTCAGGGCACTTGTACATACAGGTCCTTTTGCATGAAATACGATTCCCTCTCCTCTTGCTCATTTAATATTATCAGAGTTTAGATCTAAAGTGCACTGTTGGCTGGGTGCAGTGGCCCATGCCTGTAATCTCAGCACTTTGGGAGACCGAGGCAGGAGGATTGCTTGAGCCCATGAGTTCAAGACTAGCCTTGGCAACATGGCAAGACCCTGTTTCCACACACAAAAAAATTAAAATTAGCTGGGCATGGTAGCACACGCCTGTGGTCCCAGCTACTCGGGAGGCTGAGGTGGAGGATCACTTGAGCCCAGGAGACTGAGGCTGCATGAACCATGATCGCACCACTGCACTCCAGCCTGAGTGACAGAGTGAGACCCTGTCTCAAAAAAAAGAAAAGAGAAAGAACATAAATGGTCAGTTCTTTAGAGAATACTTCCCTTATGTCTCTGACTTTGTCAACCACACACACAACCATATACATTGCTTGCTTTCATAATATGAGTGTCTTATTTACATTATCATATTACAATTGAAATTGTAAGGTGGCTCTAGAAGGCATTTAGAACTGAGCATGATCATTTCTTCTCAAAACTCTCTCCAGGTCTCAATATCCTGTGATTTGAAGTCTAAACACTTTAGGCTGGAATGACATAGTCTGCTAACTTTTCCCCAATATCCACTCTCTCCTTACTTTTTTTTAATACAACCCTTGCCCTCCCCCCCACACACACCTACGTTTTAACTGGGCACAAGGTTTTTCAGCTACAGTCTACATTTTCTATGTTTCCATATGACTACTTCCTAGCTAATGAGACATGAGGAAAAATACCATGGGCAATGTCTAGATCATCTTAAAAGAAAATTGCTTGCCCTCTACGTCTTTTTTTTTTTTTGAAACAGGAACTGGGTCTTGCTCTGTCGCCCAGGCTGGAGTGCAGTAGCATGATCATAGTTCACTGCAGCCTCAAATTCCTGGACTCAAGAGCTCCTCCCACCTCCCAAGGTGAAGGGACTACAGTCTCAGCCTCCCGAGTGGCTGGGACTACAGGCACAAGCCATCACACCCAGCTAACTTTTTATACATAATATTTGTAGAGACAGGGTCTCATTATGTTTCCCAGACTGGTTTCAAACTCCTGACCTCAAGCAATCCTCCCTCCTCGGCCTCCCAAAGTGCTGGGATTACAGGTACGAGCTACCATGCTCGGCCTATGTCCTCTTTCTTCCTTTCCATGCACTAGAAGAAAGATGGGGTAGGGATGAACCAGATTCAGCCATGCAGAAGATATCTCAGGGGACAGAAGCACAATAAAATGAAGGTACGTGGGACCCTGGATACTTCTGTGAAGCAGAACCAATCACCTCCCTGGGTCACCTACCAGCTTGGACATTTACAGGACTTAGAACTAAATCTTCTACCTTGGTTTCTACTAAAGTGACCAAACCGATGTACTAATACCAGTACTCAAGGATCTGTGAGTTCTGCTCCTCGTCATCCTACTTCCCCTTCTAGTCCTGCAGGAACCCGCAGTCATGCTCCTGAACTTGCCACCTGCATCTTTGCTCTGGCCTTTGACAAGTTGGTTCTGGGAATGTCCTCCTATCCTCCTTGCCTATTTTTCATCTGTCCAAGTTTACACATCCATCGACATCCAACTCACACTCATTTCACTAATTTAACAAACTCTTTAATATTAAGCACCTACGATGTGTCCAACAGTGAATGATTTCTGCCTATAATCTAAGGGCAGCTATTTCTAAATGTCAGCTATTACGTGCAACTCACCTGTCTCTCTAGTGTCAGGTGTCCATTTGGACTCCCTGCTGTGGGCTCTACCCACCAGATTATATCCCTGGGCACCAACTCTATCCAAATCATTGCTGAAAGCATTTCCCGTGTAATAAAGAACTTGGCCTCTGTCTCCAGGTCCTGGAAGGCAGTGTCTAAATCCTTAAAATTTCCCAAATGATAAGAGTGTCTTTGTTATTCATGGTGGGTCCCCTGATAGTTGTTTAAGCTAATGAGGTGACTCATGGTGGACCCCCTAGTTTGTAATAGCAAGATAACTCAGGATCAGGACTAGCCATACCAGAAAGAACAACCATGTGATCAGAGGTTTGGTGCTTTGAGCCACACGGTATCAGCCCAGCCTTTAGGAAGAAAAGGAGGGCTGAAGATTGAGTTCAATCATATAGCCAATGATTCAATCAATCCTGTCTACATAATGAAACCTTAGTAAAAACTCAGAACACCAAGCGCAGGTGAGTTCCCTGGTGGTGATACTCTGTCACACAACAATGTACTGAAAGGAAAATACTTCCTGACTCCACAGGGAGAGGACACAGAAGCTTTTCTCAGACCTCACCTATGTCTATCTTCTCTGGGCTGGTTCTAAATTGTATCCTTTTTGCTATAATAAAACCCATAGTCACAACTGTGGAATTTCCTGAGTTCTATGAGTCCTTCTAGCAAATTACCAAAACTGAGGGGTATAAGCTTCCAAATTTGTAGCCAGTTTGTCAGATGTAAATGTAGCCTAGAGACCTCCAGATTTGCAGCCAGTATCTGAAGTGAGAGTAGTCTTATGGAGGGCTGAGCCTTTAATCTGTAGTTTGGCTTAACTCTGGGTAGTGTCAGAAGTCATGGCAGTGTTCTGTCTGCTGGGGCTGAGTATCTGGATTACCTAATTATGTGCTTCATTCACTTAATCACCTAGCAAAACTCTATTGAGCATCAACAATGTGCTAGGTACTGAATTCAGGGTTGGATAAAACATAGATGAGATAATTCTAATCCCTGACCTCAAATAGTTTGAAATCTTGTACAAAAGGAAATTACAACAGTATGGTAAATATTCACAGAATTGTGTGTGAAGAGTGCCACAATCAAAGGGAGGATCAACTATAAGGTGTAGGGAGAGGGCACTCCAGGGGACTTCCCAAAGGAGGTGGCCTCTGAGCTGGCTTTTGAAAGATGAATAAGCATTTGCCTCATGGGCAAAGAGAAGGGGTATTGTATTCAGCAGGGATTGCATGTACAAAGGCACAGTGGTGTGAAAATGTGCACTGTATTCAGGTACAGTCCGTCCTTATCCTTGGAGGACATATCCCAACACTCCCAATGGATGCCTGAAACCACAGATAGGACCAACCCCTGTATATACTGTGTTTCTTCCTATACATACATACATACATTCCTATGAGAAAGTTTAATTTATAACTTAAGCACAATAACAGATTAACAGCAACAACTAATAATAAAATAGAACAATTATAACAATATTGCAACATCACTACTCTCGTGCTTTGGGGCCATTATTAAGTAAACTAAGGGTCACTTGAACACAAACACTGCGGTACCGTCACAGTCAATCTGATAACCAAGCTGGCTGCTAAGTGACTAACAGTCAGGGAGCATGTTGGTATCTGAAGTGAGAGTAGTCATAAGTCCAATCAACCAGCACGTTAAACATTCCAGGAATCACAGCCTCTCTGAGGCAGTCATGGGTACACTGGACAAAGGGAGGATTCACGTCTCAGGAAGGACAGTGAGAGGTTTCATCATGCTATTCAGAACAGTGTGCAATTTAAAACTTATGAATTGCTTATTTCTGGAATCTTCCATTTAATATTTCTGGACTACTGTTGAGGAGAGCGAACCTGTGGATAAGGGGGACTACTGTACCTTTAAGTTTATTCATATTTTTGGAACACAGTGTGGGGATGAGAAGTAGGGAGTAGACGAAAATAGGTCTGGGGAGTAGCAAGAGGCCTTGTTTTCCATGCTGAGCAGCTTGAACTTTGTTCTAGAAGTTTCTCAAAGTGATGCCTAGAGTCCAACCGGAAATAAATAAAGTTTAACAAGCAAGCCCTTTTGAGAATGACAGCAGTGGATAATAAGAAACCTGCACAGACTTGCATTTTGAAAGACCACTCAAGACTTCCAGTGTCTGGAAAAAAACAGCTAGGTTACTCAGATCAATCTTCCAGCTGAAATCAAACAAAAATGAAATGTTGTAGAAATAACAACTTAAGGCCAGGTGTGGTGCCTTACACCTGTAATCCCAGCACTTTGGGTGGCCAAGGAAGGGAGGATTGTTTGAGGCCAGGAGTTCAAGACCAGCCTGGACAACATAGCAAGACCCCGTCTCTACCAAAAACAGGAAGGGGGCAACTCAAAAACATTGAAGAACTGAAAAAACAAGAGGAACTTCCCAGGCTAATTTTTGGATGAAAACCCATAACCAGATCCCCTCAGATCATAAGCCTCACTTTCTGAGGCTCTAGGGCAAAATTATTTCCTATTCTGTCAGTTGCATTTTGGTAAATTTCCACGTGGTGAGCTGCTATTTTACGGAGCATACCTGGGTAATAATTACTTTTTCTTCCTCAGAGAGGCTGTGATTCCTGGAATGTTTAACGTGGTGGTTGATTGGACTTATGCCTTTGGTCAGCAGCTCAAAGAATGCTACAATTCACTCTTCTACGATGTAGACATTCAGCCTTGATACCCAACCCAGAACTCTGAAAGAATGAAAATTTGCCATCTCTAGCAGGTGGAATTATCAGTAGGTACTTTATTAATCCCAGTAGCTCAATTTCATAATGTTTCCCTTTTTTATTAAGAACTAACATTCTTTTGTTGGTCTATATCACCAGCATGCTGTGTCTAGGGTGCTGCACTGTTACAGAAATCAACAATCCTCCTCACAGCTCCATAAAGATAAGTGGGTGAGAGATTGTATGGCACCTGTAGGGCTGGGAAATTTTATCTGAAATTCCCATAAGCAAAACTGCAGCAAAGACCTCTTTGCCCTTTGTTAATTGAAAATAAACTACTCCTTTTTTTGGAGAAGGCCTCTGAAGGCTGCCATGGAAACAAGCTCACTAAAGGCTTCAGCAACTGCTCAGATATTTAATTTCACCCACAGTGAATGTAATCCAGGCACAATATGAAAACATTGATTAGCAGGGGACTGCATGTGTACCTTGCTGGGTACAGGCCCCACTTTCTTTCTCTTTGAGGACGCTGAGCTTGAACGTCCAAGGGGAAAGACATCCAAAAAGCATTGCCACAAACCAGCTGTGAAGCTGACCAAGAAGATCATGGGTCCTGCCTGCAGGGAGGAAAAGGGTAAATTACTAGAGAAGTCAGCTTCTTCTGCCCCTCAGAGAAATGAGGAAGCTCAAGTCAGGATCGGGGGACCAGAGGACTCCAGAAAAAAACAAAAACAAAAACAAAAACAAAAAAACTTATCTCTGATTCACCTTCTGCTGCAGTAACCAAGCTTTCTATCAGTGGCTGAGATTTCAGAGTCATTTTCCCAGAACAAAGCAATGATATTTCCAAATCAAAGAGAAGACAAAGGACGGGATTAATAAAAGGGGGTTGGGGACCTCTTTAAAGAGGAAGGCAGAGCTTCCTCTTTTGGCATCTTTTATATTCTCCCAGTTGTCCAGACTCCAACCCCCCAGCCATGTCGTCATAGCATTCCAAGCGGGAAAAAAAATGAGCAACTGTCAGTCTACCATTTTTACATTCTAGAGGAGGAACTGAGATCCAGCAATGTAGATGAGTGATGTGGCCAAAGCAGTGACAAAACCAGACCCAGAACCCAGGCCCTCTGAGTTCACCCCCTGCACTGACCATTCACTCACTGACCCTTCCTTGCCTCAACTTTTCAGCAGCCATCAATCAGCAAGTTCTACTGAGTCTCATTTTCCCATCCATTTTCTTGCCAGTGCTACTAACAAGCACAAGCCCTTATCATCTTGATCCAAGACAAAAGGAGAATAAGGTCAGGGTTCTATGCTAAGCCCTTGGCAAACATGCCTTTAATCCTTACCACAACCTAAGAGGTGAGTAATAATTCCTGCTTTGTAGATGAAGGAACAAGAGCTTGGAGACTGAGAGAGGCTACACAATGACAAGTGACAGAAGCTAGACTCAGACCCCTCATTCCTCTGAGCCCAGGTCCACGCTAATAACCCATCACTCTTTTGCCTCAGGAGACTATGTCCATGGCCTCCTAGTTGTGTTCATTCCCTTCCCATTTTAAACTACCTTGTACCCTGAAGCCAGATTGATCTTTAAATTTCCTTTTAATCATGTCACTACCTTCCTCAAAAGCCCAGCCCCTTGTCTTACCCTTTGATGTGGTCCGACTGACAAGTTCAGCTCTGCCCTCCAAGGCTCACACACTGTCCTGTGGATGTTCTCACATGCCTCTTTCCCTCCCCTAGAATGTTTTCCACTGCCTTTTCCTTCACCCTCAAAGTCCCAGTAGTGGCTTCTTTATTTCCTCGATACTAACTGAATGCCTACTAACTCTTCTACAATATTTATTGCCAAGAGGCAGTATTGCTCAGTGGGCAAGGCACAGACTCTGGAACAATTTGTCTGATTTGAATCCTGATTCCACCACTTATTAACCACGCGA
Organism: Hylobates moloch; assembly: GCF_009828535.3. Classification (NCBI taxonomy): domain Eukaryota; kingdom Metazoa; phylum Chordata; class Mammalia; order Primates; family Hylobatidae; genus Hylobates; species Hylobates moloch. The sequence goes on from NW_026652284.1 coordinate 77,702,492, forward strand.
CCTCGGGCAAGTTTCTCAACCTGTCCGTGCTTCAACTTCCCAAAACATAAAATGATGATATTTATGGCTCCTATTTACAAGGTTCTTGGAAGGATTAAATTAGTTAATACATATAACACTTTTGGAATTGTGCAAGGAGCAGACTAATAGCTCCAAAACCATGAGCTAGTCCTAGCAGTAGTGGTAGGTACCAAGCACTGGCCTCATTGCTGGGATCCAGACATGAGTAAATCACAATCAGTCCCAGCCAAGCGCAGTGGCTCACCTGGCCAAGATGATGAAATCTCATCTCTACTAAAAATACAAAAATTGGCCAGGCGGTAGTGGCATGCACCTGTAATCCCAGCTACTTAGGAGGCTGAGGCAGGAGAATCACTTGAGCCTGGGAGGCAGAGGTTGCAGTGAGCCGAGATCATGTCACTGCATTCCAGCCTGGGTGACAGAGTGAGGCTCTGCCTGAAAAAAAAATGATAATAATCACAATCAGTCCCTTTCCTAGCCATCTAGTGAGCAAAGCGGACATGTCAACCGACAATCACAGCCCAGTGCTCTAGGTGCTGTAATAAAGGCAGGTACAGAGGGCTGCAGGGAACAGACGAGATATTAAGTGTCTGGAGTAGGATAAGATTTCAGGGGAAAAAAAAAAAAGTTTCATCTCAAAATTAAAGAATAATTGGAGTTCTTCCTAGTGCCCCTGCATGCACATGTCGCTATCATCCAGAGGTATCATCCAGAGGTTGCCAGGAGCCCCAGTGGCTGGAACATAGCATTTGTGGGGCTGGAAGTGAAGCTGGCAAGGCAAGCAGAAGCCTGATCTCACAAAAAACCTTGTGCCTTTCAGAGAAGGTTGTCCCTGAGACTGCAAGCAGAGGAAAGCCCACCTCAGACCATCGTGATCTCAGCCTCTTCTGGCCTCATCTAGAGCACTAATTGCATATTTTACTAATGCTACACTTATTTGCTATCTTATATTATTACTTCTGAAGAGCTTGACTATACCAACCCACCAGCAGCCCCTCTCTGAGGCTTCTTATCCCAGGTGGACATATTTCGTACCAGGTAACTCTGCTACCTTGGTCACAGGTGATCGGACCAGGGATTAGCATCTGACCTAAGGGCAGCTACCCTATGGTTGGCCAGTGCCCTACAGCAGGTGGCCCAGAACAAAGCCCAGCTCACTGGTGCCATTCTATCCTGCACGCTGACTGCCTAGACAGAGTTACCTCTCTCAGGCAATTTCAAATGTGAGACACAGAAAGGAAAACAGACACAGGGGCAACAGACGTGGAAAAACTCACTTGGAAGAAAGCAGTAAGCAGAAGACGTGACAAGCTGAGCCTAGAGGTAGAGAACAGAGTGAGTTAGTCATGTCAGAACAGTGACACGGACAAAAGCTGCTAAGACTCTGTGAGACAGAACACTGGCCGAGGGATCCCGGACCAAGATAAGCCATGGTATACACTGAACTGTGGCCTCATTCCCAAAGATCATTCCTATCATTCCGTTTTTTGTGAGTTCGGGCAGTGTCACTAAGACAATTTTCTGTTTCTCATGATTTCATGAGCAACCTCATAATAAACCCCAAAACACCCTGAGCACATCGCTTCTCCTTGCCACATGTCCTTTCTGCTCGATTAAAAAGTGTGTTCTTTCATGGGGGAATGATGGTCAGTGGTGTGGGGGTGAGAGAATTTACCAAGACAGTTGTAGGTAAAGGAAGGCAGATTTATTTGAGAAAGTAGGAAAATACGTGGCCAGAGAGACAACGGGCAAGTCAGCAGAAGCTGACTGTGAAGAAACAAAGGCTGGCTGGAGAGTGTATGCGATGGTGTGTACGCTGTCTGTTGAAGGAGGCTTTGTGCAGCACTGGTAATACCAAGGTTGGGCTGCAGGGAGCTGCCTTGCAGGTGTCTGGTGAGGGTTGGGTGCAGGAAAATTGTGAGTTACTTTCACAGGAGGTCTGTGTGTCCTGGATCATGCAGAAAGGCGGACTTGTTGCTCACCTCCTTTCTCTTTTTGCTTTCCCTTCATTCCACCAGCCTGGCTCCCTTTTCCCCAGCTTGAACGCCCATGTTCCATGAGTGCTTTCTTATGGAACAGAGAAACAGCCCGTGCATTAGCAGAAAAGCAAGACCCCGAAGGGCTGATTCTGAGCGATGTCCAGGATTTTCATGAGAGAGGATGGAGGCAACTTGTAGGGGGAGTGGGGAGACATGAGGCAAGAGAAGTGCGGAGGAAGCAAATCCTACAGGGATCTGGGCTTTCTCCTGAGGTTCTGGGGCCCGTTTAAGGGATTAGGAATGAAAAAATATGATCGGGTTTGGGATTGCTGGATAAAATGTTGCCACTTTATATAATACACACTGTTATCTCCAATACACATGAGTTGTCTCCATGGAAGTAGACATAAGGTATTTGGGGTCTCAAAGCAACTCTCTTCTGTGAAAATGTCTGATTCCTACATGACCAGGAAGGAAATCCATCTCTCCAGGAATATTCACCCAGCCAAAAATGTAAAGCAGAGAAAAAGAAATTTAGACACACTACACATCCAGTGCCTAGATAAAGGACCTCCCCCAACCCCGACCCCCGCAACCACTGGAAGGACAACGTCAACAGTGATTTTCTCAACACAAAACACAACACACACACACAAAAGACCCAGAGCTGGTGGGGGCTTTTTTTTTTTTTTGAGTCTCGCTCTGTCACCCAGGCTGGAGTACAGTGGCGCAATCTTGGCTCATTGCAACCTCCGCCTCCCAGGTTCAAGCAATTCTCCTGCCTCAGTCTCCAGAGTAGCTGGGACTATAGGCGCCCGCCACCACACCTGGCTAATTTTTGTATTTTTAGTACAGATGAGGTTTCACCATATTGGCCAGGCCATTCTCAAACTCCTGACCTCGTGATCCACCCGCCTCGGCCTCCCAAAGTGCTGGAATTACAGGCGTGAGCCACCACGCCCGGCCTGGTGGGGGCTTTTTAAAGTCGTATGTGTAATAGCACACGAATTTCTCTCTCAGGAAAAACAATCTCTAAAGAAAAATTTAATGAAAAATTCACACCATGAGTATATTACCTACTTTACCCTGGCCCAAGTATCACAAATACTTGCTTCTACCCCACACAGCCAGGCACTGAGAAGTATCCAGAAAGACTCCAACTGCCCGAGATTCCCAGAGAAGCAGAACACACAGAGCCATGATGAGAACTCAGGATGGGGTAACCTTCCAGGTCCATGTGAGCTTCCAGGACCCAGCTCACATCTGCCAACCCATTGTGTCCTCTGCTTCATGTTTACCTTCTGCATCCTTTTCACTAATGCCTTCAAATATCCCTGTGTGTGCACGGGAACAGTGGTTATGCTGCCAATTTGAAGAACCAAGGCTTCAGAGGAAAGGAACCTCATGCATGCCCCCACCCCCCCCACTCCCCAGTTCCCGCTGGTTATTTGTAAAAGTTATTCACAGGAGGAAGAGAAAGAGCCTTCGTGTGTGATTCCCTGCTCACATCACGGTGGGGTGAACCAAGGTTCTCTGTGCAGCTTCCTCCACCATCTGTTCGCGCTGCCTTCTCTCAGAGACTTGGCAGGGAAACACTCACTGTTTTTCATCCTAACTCAAAGACAGTGAGACTTTTCATACCTGCACAGGAATCATGCAAGTTGTGATTGAAAAGAGCATCATGGGATGCAAACAGAAAGAAAAGCGGTGAAGGCACCAAGCTGCGGATTCTAACAGCTTCCAGAATGTTTGGCCACAAGTGGCCGTCAGACTGCAGAGTTCCATTTCCTTCTTTTCTTTACAGGTTAAACTCTGTCAAATTCGATCCAACTCCAACCCAAACTTCTGTTGAACGAAATGATTGTTTTCTAAGCTCCAGCTGGTAGCAAATTCATTTTGAGACATATTCAGTATAACTGAACCACAGTGTAACATAAGGGAGTGCCTTGGCCTGAATTTTCCTCTCCTTCCTCTGGTTCTCAATCCCCTTCTTCTCTTCCTCCCTTTCTTCTTACCTCTTTCTTTTCAGGTTTTTTTTTTTAACCCTTTGTTAGTTCACTTTTCAGGCCTCATTTCTGCTTCATTTTTTTTTTTTTTTTTTTTTTTTTTTGAGATGGACTCTCACTCTGTCACCCAGGCGGTAGTGCAGTGGCACAATCTCGGCTCACTGCAACCTCTGCCTCCTAGGTTCAAGCAAATCTCCTGCCTCAGCCTCCTGAGTAGCTGGGATGACAGGTGTGTGCCACCATGCCCAGCTTTGTATTTTTAGTAGAGAAGGGGTTTCACCACATTGGCCAGGCTGGTCTCGAACTCCTGACCTCAGGTGATCCACCCGCCTCAGCTTCCCAAAGTGCTGGGATTACAGACATGAGCCACCATGTCCAGCCTTCTTCATGTTCTAGATGTCTTTCACCCTTTCCTATCTTCACCCTCACTTATTTACACTTCACTCTTTTGCCTTTTGTTTCCCTCTTCTTTCTCTGTCTTCTTGTCCCTTCTCAATCTTAATGTAGAGAGAAGCTACAAACTCAAAACCAGGTGATGTTGAAAATGTTACCACAAGGTACCACACAGCACTGACTCATCAGAACAGACACTAGCGGTTGAGCTGCAGCAAGGTCTAGAAGGTTTCCTGCTCTACCACTAACTAGTGGGTTGTGGGGAGGTCTGGGGGAAGCCGGCACCAGGCAAGGAGATGAGAAAGCCCTCAGAAGGCTCATGGCCATGGCTAAATACTACGCAGTACAGAAGTATTTCTATATTTTAACAATCAATATGGCTGTACAAGAGTGTACCAAATTGAGAACAAGAAAAACAGGTCCCAACATCCCAGAAATGGCCTGGTTCTGTCAGCCAGGACTTGGTGCTGCTAGGAGCTGGTGTTGGCACTCATAGTCTTGTTGAACATAGACAATTTCACAGAACCCCAATATCACACCAGTCCACTCCACAACTGTAATGAATCAAAGCAAAAACAAGAACACTCCATAAACATGCCTGAGCATGGACAAAAATATAAACATTGTTCAATGCACAAAAATGACCAGACATCCCCGTTGTGCTAATGAGTGACAACTGCTGCTTTTTCCTTTTTTCTTTCCTTTTTTTTTTGAGATGGAGTTTCACTCTTGTTGCCTAGTCTAGAGTGCAATGGCGTGATCTCGGCTCACCACAACCTCCACCTCCCGGGTTCAAGCAATTCTCCTGCCTCAGCCTCCCAAGTAGCTGTGATTACAGGTGTGCGCCACCACGCCCGGCTAATTTTGTATTTTTAGTAAAGGCGGGGTTTCTCCATGTTGGTCAGGTTGGACTCGAACTCCTGACCCCAGGTGATCCGCCCGCCTCGGCCTCCCAAAGTGCTGGGATTACAGGCATGAGCCACTGCGGCCGGCCAGACAGCTGCTTCTTTACCATTCAGAGCTCTGGCCTGATTCCTTACTCCTACCTTATAGAGGCCTGTTTTAGATACCCAACAATAAAATTCCCCTGCTTCCTGAAAGCATCCAGGTCTTAAACACATCTAATCCTAATTTTCCTTTTTAAAAAAATTTTATTTTAGATTCAGGGGATACATGTGCAGGTTTATTATTTGGGTATGTCGTGTGATGCAGAGGTTTGAGCTTCTAATGATCCCATCGCCAAGTAGGAACACAGTACCTGATAGGTAGTTTTCAACCATTCCCTCCCTTCCTACTTGAAATCCCCAGTGTTTACTGTTACCATCTTTATGTCCATATGTCATGGACAATGATTAGCTCCTACTTATAAGTGAGAACATGTGGTATTTGGTTTTCTGTTCCTGTGTTAATTTGCTTAGGATAATGGCCTCCAGCTCCACCCATGTTGCTGCAAAGGACATGATTTCATTACTTTTTACAGCTGTGTAGTATTCCGTGGTATATGTGTATCACATTTTCTTTATTCAACCCAGCATTGATGGACATCTGCAATCCCAATTTTTTTTTTTTTGAGACAGAGTCTCGGTCTGTTGCCCAGGCTGGCGTGCAGTAGCACCATCTCAGCTCACTGCAAGCTCCACCTCCCAGGTTCATGCCATTCTCCTGCCTCAGCCTCCCAAGTATCTGGGACTACAGGTGCCCACCACCACGCCCGGCTATTTTTTTGTATTTTTAGTAGAGACGAGGTTTCACCATGTTAGCCAGGATGGTCTCCATCTCCTGACCTTGTGATCCACCTGCCTCGGCCTCCCAAAGTGCTGGGATTACAGGCGTGAGCCACCGCACCCAGCCTGTAATCCCAATTTTTTTAACCCTCCCCCACATCACCAAACACAAGCCGAAACCTTCTAATAGGTCTTTTGAAACATCCTTCTGCTGAGGCTCCCCACAGTTCCCTATGGTGTGGTCTCCCTCATTGCAACCAGCAATAAACTCAACTTGTTCAAACACAGGTGTATGCCCAGTGGTCTTTGGCTGCAAAGTCATTGAGGAAATATGAATTCACACCCTGCCCAAAGCCCTAAGATCCCTTTGAGGAGCGGATTTGTGGCAAGGAGGACCTGAGCCGTCAATGAGGACTGCTAATTAAGTTTCCCTGTGAGGAAGAGAAAAGGGGGACCTGTTCCCCACCTTGTCCCTCTTCTGGAGTTTTAATCCTGGAAAACTTCCAAGAAGGGAGCATAACAAAGAGGGCAGTCTCCGGTGACATGAAGAAGAACATGATGGCTCTTAGATCTAGCAGGTGAAATCCCAGCCTCTTACCTGGGGAGCCTGTTAAGGCAGCAGAAGAAAAGTACACAGTTTGGTAAAGATGAATCCCTTTGCCTGCCCTGCTTGAGGGTGGATTAGTGACCACTTGGGCAGCTCTCTCTGTGTCCCGAAATGGTTCCAGAGCACCTGTATTATTGCTGCTTACCTCCCTGCCACAGCCACTTCCACTCCAGAACTGACTTCCCCTCCCACAGAGTTGGATCATAGGTGCAAGAAAATGGGACAAAACCAGGTGAACAAGCGTGCTCCTTCTTCCTCCCTGTGGCTAGGTTTTCAAGCTTGGTGCAGGAGCTCCAGCAGGCATTTTCCCCTTCATGATTGCTTTTAACTAACACAAGGGAAAGAGCTTAGAGCAAACAGAAAACTTACCAACTCATAAAGGCTAATGTCAAGAGGTAGGACCAACCTCTCTCTTTCAAAATGCAACTTTACTTTCAGAGAAGCACCAGGTTTCTAGGAACCTGATGGGCTACACGGCATGCCCAAATTCACATAGCAATGTTTTCTTATAAAGCAATTCTTTTCTGCTTCCAGACACTTAGTGAAATATGCTGCTTCAGGAGGATGTATAATTGCCACACAACAAATTAGCCACAAACCAAAATTTAGGATTGCTCTTAAATTATTCAAGATGTTGGAAAAATACATACACAAAACAGATCAATCAAAGAAATCAAATACATACCCCGCAGTTTTCAGACAATTAGGTGAGAAACATTCTGCAATCAAAGACCAACAATTATTTCTCCCACTGAGCGGTATCAGAAAGCTTGGAAAAAATTAAATGTGGTATCATATCACTAATCCACAAGTAGAAAATGTCATCCTGAGCACTGATATCAGTAAACAGAATTACAAAGCCTAATAAGAATCACAGAACAAATGCAAACCTGAAGGAATCACCATCTTTAAAATAAAACAACGATTATCTCCACGTGTGAGCTTTTTGCTGACAGGGGAGCTGCTACCTGATTCAAGGATCTCACTGTGGCTGGACTAGCGCATGGGCATGCCATGGCAGAGGGGCGTCTCTGCATCCTACCAGCACCTTAGTCGCCTACCTGTGGGACAGTTTAATCCGACAGAACAAAGCAGATGGCAGGTGTTGGGATGAAATCTCAGCATGCTAAGGACGCATTCTCTCCGTGCTCATTAAAAAGGTATAATAATCGGGGTAAATGAGCTGCTATCACAAATAAATCCCAACTTTCCAGGGCCTTAATAAAATAAAGGTTTCTCACTTAAGTAATTTTCCAGTATGAGTGTTCCTGGTCTATGGGCAGCTTTCTTCCCCATGATGCTTTCCATGTTATGGCTATAACCCCCCTCTATAGCAACAGTCCTCCTACTTGGTCGTCTCCTAGAATCACTTATGGAGCTTTTCCTGCTGCTCAGACTACACCCCAGCCCAATTAATTAGCATCCCTATGGGTGGACTCTGAGCACAAGGACTTTTTAAGGATCCCCAGGTGATTCCAATGACTGCCAAGGTTGCAACCACCATGTCAGAGCCCCAGAGTCCTTCACATTGGGCTGGTGGAAGAGGAGAGAGGCAGCAGCCCACTCTCTAAAGCCCTGGCCCAGAGATGAGTTGTTACTCTGCTCACATTCCATCACGGCAAATGTGTATGCAAGCAGGGACAGAAAAGGTAGTCTCTGCCTGGGCTGCCCTCTCCCGGTAAACTTCCCACAACACAGAAGGGAGAGGACACATTTTTGGTGGACAGCTGAATATCTTGATAAAGCGGTGAGCATACGAGAGGGGCTGAATAGAAGCAGACGTCAGAAAGGAGAAAGAAGGTGAGGGTTAGGAGTACAGAGACAGAAGCGGAGAGAACCACAGCAGTTGGAAAGTCGATGTCACTTGGCCCCTCACTCCATCTGGTGCCATTGCTCACCTGGGAATACAAGTGCCACCCTCTGCCCAGTCTCCCACCCTGGACATACTGCTTCACCAGTGTTTTGGTTTGGGTTTGGGTTTGTGGCTTTTTAAAAGCACAATCTCAGTGACCGCCAAATCACTTTTTCTGAAATTGGCATCAAATCAAAAGCAAAACACTGGGAGGCATTCTCATCTCCCCAACTCAGCTGAAGGACCCTGATGAATCAAGATAAAATTATATGACCATATAGGATCAATCCCTCTCTCTACCAAATAAGGAGCATTGCTTTGGGGGTAGCTGGTACTTCAATACACCTGCATACTCCATGCTGAGAGGAAAGACATGGAAAGATAAGCAGTAACATCAAGATTTTTAGCAGCCAGGGGGAGTGCTTGGTAGAGCCCCATTGGCTGGGACATACAATCGCCTGTGTTTAAGGCCAAAATAGAGCCCATCTTCTGCTTGGCTCAATACAGAGGTCACTCTTTTTACCAAATTAAACCAAAGCGGAAATCCCTTCCCAATGCCACGGTGTAGCAGAAAACATGCAGGCAGAACCCAGGGGTAGTGGCACACAGGGCAAATGCTCAGAACAGAGATGAGCAAGCCTTGGAGCCTTGGGAAAGGACACTTCTGACAACTATGCAGCTGTTTTTGCAGAGCATGTTGAGAAACATCAGTCTCCTTTAAATACCATTCCCATAGACTCATGCTGAAAATGAACTTGGACCAGTGGCAGAGAGGGACTTAGAATTCTCTACAAATGCTGATAAGGGCCAGATACAACCAATCAATAGTCCCACAGAGTGGCTGGGGACAAAAACAGCACTGCCACATGGAAATGGTCAGCAGGATGAGGATGGTGTAAGAAAAGATGCCTGGATCAGACCAGGACTGAGATGATTTCTTGGCTACAGTTTGCTGAGGGTTTCCCCAGGAGGTTAGGAAGTGGAAATGAATCTCACAACACTAGATAGTATTCATGATGTTGTAAATAATCAAGCTTGGGTAACCCCTAGAGTAACCTACATAATGTTCTAATTCCATGGTGGGAGTTACATCATACTCAGCATGTCCTGTTTGTTACCTTTACATGGCATGGCATGGTGTGGCATGGCATAGTAATACCCTTCCAGGTATTAATATAAGTATAGACCTAATCTGGATATGCCCACTAGACTGATATAGTCATCATCCCGGTGCCCAGAGAGGGTCGTCCAGGCAAGCAGTTTGCTCCACAAGGAATACAGCTGTCAGCAGCACTGGAAAGAAGAAAGAAGAAGGAGAAGGAAGAGGAGGAGGAGGAAGGGATAGAGGGAAGGAGGAAGAGAGAAGGAAGAAAACAAGACTCACTTCTGGGAAGAAATACAGTATACTGAAAATAATAGATTCAAGCATGATGAAAGCAGAATTCAGTGCAGACTCTGGCAAAAGCTAATGTTTACGACCTTAGACAAGTCCCATATCATCTCTGGGCTTCAGTGGCCTCCTGTAAAATGACAATATTGGACTAGAAAATCAAAAGGCCCCTTCCAGTTCTGCAATCCTTCCTTCTATTCAATGATGAAGATAATTATAGAAAAATGACTACCTAAAATCAACTTGGTTTCTTGTAAGAAATGACTTTATATAAGTCCCTAGTCATTTCTAAATTATTGATGCAAAAGAACTCAGATTAGAAATTATGCAGGCCTCTGCTTTCTCCTTTTCTGGTTCTGCTACTTGTAGCCGTCATCCTGTTCATTGAAGTTACTGTAAGATAAACAGCAGGAAAAAAAAAGAGAGAAGGAGCTAAAATGCAATCATTTCATTTTCCTTACTTGGTAAAGAGCAAATATTGAGCAACAACATGCCAGTAGGTACCAGTGGGGACTTGATACATCAAAGAGGAAAAGGAAGGCTGGGTGCGGTGGCTCACGCCTGTAATCCCAGCACTTTGGGAAGCCAAGGCAGGTGGATGACTTGAGGTCAGGAGTTCAAGACCAGCCTGGACAACATGGTGAAATCCTGTCTCTACTGAAAATACAAAATTAGCTAGGCATGGTGGTGCATGCCTGTAATCCCAGCTAATAGGGAGGCTGAGGCAGGAGAATTGTTTCAAACCCGGAGACGGAGGCTGCAGTGAACCAAGATCGCACCACTGCACTCCAGCCTGGGCAACAGAGTGAGACTGTCTCAAAATAAATAAATACATTAAAAAAAAAGAAAAGAAAAGGAGAAGAAGGAAATGTAAGCCTTGTTTGACATGCCCATGATTTGCTGCCCTGTCATTGGCATGCAAGGAGAGCTGGCACATAATGACCAGCCTTCTTTGCTGTCTGCTGGGGAGGCCTCTGAATGTATGTGAGCCTTAGATTGGATTTCTCATGGTAACTTAGATCTGATATATCTTTTCTCATTAAAGCTCTGGTCTTCTCATTCTTAAAAATTTGTACTTTCATTCTGTTTGTGCTGTCTCACATCACACATAAAAAGGCAGCAGTAATTGTATGAATCTGGCCATCTTACAAGTACCAAACTCAGTTGTTCAGTGGAGACTTGGTGATGAGGTCATCTTTCAGGACTTTTGTATTCATGAAGTGTTGGGATAAGCTCCTGTCTTCTTAGACATATTTACACCAGCACTGTATACCTAAATGTGGCCCATAGCTACAGAGGACAGTGTTAAGCAGAGATCTGTCGTCTCTCAAAAGTCAAACCTCTAGGCTAGGGGAGGGACAGTATTAGGAGAAATACCTAATGTAGATGACGGGTTGATGGGTGCAGCAAACCACCATGGCATGTGTATACCTATGTAACAAACCTGCACGTTCTGCACATGTATCCCAGACCAGAACTTAAAGCATATTAAAAAAAAAAAAAAGTCAAACCTCTACTTGGTCATTGGATAAGTGAGGATAAGCTAAGTTGTCCTTACAGATAGCCACAAAGATTTTGGTGTCTAAAGAACAAGGAGTTTATTCTTTTTCCTGTAACAGTCCAGGTACCCAGGCTGACAATGGCACTGCCATCTTCAGAAAGCAGCTGCCAAGGCCTCCCTGGGAACTGCCATCCAGTTAGCCATGAGAGGAAAGGAGCATAAAGGAACTCACCAGAGAGGTTTTTATGGGCTAGGCCTGACAGCTGTACATATTACTTCCACTCACATTCTGCTAGACAGCACTTAGGCACCTGGTTAAATCTCAATGTAAAGAAGGCTAGGAAATGTAATCTCACTGTGACCACAGAAAGGGCAAATGGATTCTGATGAATGCCTAGTGGTATTTACCACAGCATTTTTCAATTACAGGTCACAACTCAGGGCAATAAAATCAATCCAGGAAGTAGAAATTAGCACTTTTAAGATGGAGTGGAAAAGAGCAGAGAAGGGAAGAGAACAGAACTGAATGGAATGGGGAGGATGGAAGGGGAAGAACAGAAGGAGAAGAAAGCAAGGGCCTGGGCGGGGAGGGATCAGAGAATATTGCATGTGTAAGGGTAAGTACTATTTAATGAAATGTGTGTATCAGTTTTGTGTATGTTAATAAGTTATAAGGCAAAATGAACTTCCTCCTGTGGGTCACAGTCAGAAATGTTTGAATGTCACTTGCTTAATGTATTAGTCCATTTTCACCCTGCCGATAAAGACATACCTGAGACTGGGCAATTTACAAAAAAACCAGAGGTTTATTGGACTTACAGTTCCACGTGGCTGGGGAGGCCTCACAATCATGGTGGAAGGTGAAAGGCATGTCTCACATGGCAGCAGACAACAGAAGAGAGCTTGTGAAGGGAAACTCTCCTGTTTAAAACCATCAGATCTTGTGAGACTCATTCACTATCACGAGAACAGCACAGGAATGACTCACCCCCATAATTCAATCACCTCCCACCAGGTTCCTCCCACAACAGGTGGGGACTGTGGAAGGTGCTATTCAAGATGAGATTTGGGTGGGGACATATCACTTAGTCTCCGTCTCTTCTTAAGTTTGTTATTTAAAAATCTAGGAAAAATAAAAATAAAAAAATCCCAGAAAAACATAGGGTTTTTTCTTCCCTCAGCCTACTATTATAATGTCTCACTGAACAACAAACTAACATTATTCATTATTCACTATAGGGTGGGATTCTGTCTTGGACACCACTGAGTGGGGAAATACGTTCCTTTATTCATCTATTTATTCATAACAAAACAGAACTAGGTGTGGAGTTGGAAAACCTGGATTCAGATCCCTGCTGTTAGGCTACTTCATGTATTCATCCCCTTCACAAATACATAATGAGTACCCACCATGTGTTAGTCACCATGCTGGATGCTGGAGATAAAGCATTCAGCAAATAGTCAAGGTCCCTGACCTCACTTTTCTTTGGAGAGACAAACAATAAACAAGGAAACAAACCAGATAACTACAGATTATGAGGGGCATATTCTGTTAACCTCTTAGGGCCTCTGTATTAGTCAGGGTTCTCTAGAGGGACAGAACTAATGGAATAGATATAGAGATTAGAGACAGAGAGACAGAGACAGAGATAGAGATAGAGATAGAGACAGAGATAGAGATAGAGACAGAGATATAAAGGGGAGTTTATTAAGTATTAACTCACATGATCACAAGGTCTCACAATAGGCTGTCTGTAGGCTGAGGAGCAAAGAGAGCCAGGCCGAGTCCCAAAACTGAAGAACTTGAGGTCTGATGTTCGAGGGCAGGAAGCATCCAGCATAGGAGAAAGATGTAGATTGGGAGGCTAGGCTAGTCTCTTTTTTCACATTTTTCTGCCTGCTTATATTCTAGCTGGGCTGGCAGTTGATTAGAAGATGCCCACCCAGATTAAGGGTGGGTCTGCCTTTCCCACCCTTAAATGTATTTCCCCTACTCAGTGGAGTCCAAGACAGAATCTCGCCCTATAGCCCACTGACTCAAATGTTAATCTCCTTTGGTAACGCCCTCACAGACACACCCAGGATCAATACTTTGTATCCTTCAATCCAATCAAGTTGACACTCAGTATTAACCATCACAGCCTCCATTTTCTCACTTATAATATTAGTATTGTATAATCTATACCTCAAAGGCATGTGAAGGTGCTTTGTAAGTGTCTATACCGAGGTAACGAATTACTTTACTTATTCAACTATGATTTGCTAAATTCTGACCCCACGCCCAGGAGTGTTCCAGAACCATGGAGTTTAGTTATTAACAAATTAAACAACCTTGTTATGAAGCAGCCTCACCTGGTGTTAGGGATTGAATTGTATCTCCCAGAAAAGATATGTTGAAGCCCCAATCCCAGGCACCTCAGAATAGGATCTTATTTAGAAATAGGGCCTTTGCAGATGTAGTCAAGTTAAGATAAGGTCATTAGGGCAACCTTAGTCCAATATAACAGGTATCCTTACGATCAGGGGAAACTTTTGGGCTAAAGACATGCATAGACAATTCTCAAAAGAAGATAGACAAATGGCCAACAAACATCTAAAAAAAAGTTCAACTTACTAATTACCAGGGAAATGCAAATCAAACCCACAATGTGATACCATCTTACTCCTGCAAGAATGGCCATAATTTAAAAATCACAAAAGAATAGATGTTGGTATGGATGTGGTGAAAAGGAAACACTTTTACACTGCTGGTGGGAATGTAAACTAGTACAACCACTATGGAAAACAGTATGAAGATTCCTTAAAGGACTAAAAGTAGAATGACCATTTGATCCAGTGATCCCACTACTGGGTATCTACATAGAGGAAAAGAAGTCATTATATGAAAAAGATACCTGCACATCCATGTTTATAGCAGCACAATTTGCAATTGCAAAAATATGGAACCAGCCTAAATGCCCATCAATCAATGAGTGGATAAAGAAAATGCTATATATATATATACATATATATATATGCGCACACACAAACAGACACACACACACACACACACACACCATGGAACACTACCCAACCATAAAAAGAAATGAAATAATGGCATTTGCAGCAACCCGGATGGAGTTGGAGACCATTATTCTAAGTGAAATAACTCAGGAATAAAAATCAAACATCGTATGTTCTCACTCATATGTGAGAGCTAAGCTATGAGGACACAAAGGCATAAGAATGATATAATGGACTCTGGGGATTCAGGGGGAAGGGTGGGAGGGGGATAAAAGATTACACATTGGGTACAGCGTACACTGCTCAGGTGATGGTTGCACCAAAATCTCAGAAATCACTACTAAAGAACTTATCCATGTAACCAAACACCACCTGCTCCCCAAAAACTATTGAAATAAAAAACAAAACGCAAACTGAAAAAAAGGAAAGGGGAAACTTTCACAGTGGCATGCACACAGGAAGAATGTCATTTGAAGATGAAGGCAGAGATCAGGATGATACGTTTACAAGCCAAAGAACACAAAACCACCAGAAGCTACGAGAGAGGCATGACACTGATTCTCTCTCCCAGCCCTTGGGAGGAACCAACGCTGCTGACACATTGATCTCGAACTTCCAGCCTACAGAAACTGTGAGTGAATAACCTTCTACCCTTTAAGGCATCCAGTTTGTGGTGCTTTGTTAAAACAGCCCTGGCAAACTGATATATCTGGATAGCAAAAGCCAGGACAGCAACACAAAGAATCTAGACAGCTCTGCAGCAGGACTTCAGGTCTTTTCTTGATGGATGGATTCTAGGGCTCAAGGCCATCTGCTGAATGCAGAAACTTTGAAAATGAGGGTTATTTTCATTCAAATGCTCCTTATTTTCTTTTTTTCCCTTTAGCATTAGGCTGGAATAGAGAAGTCAGAAAGTGAATACAATGCCATTATTAACATCATTATTAACAACTCATTTATACAAATCTTAGAGAGAATTAGATTTTAATGTTTCCTTACACTGAGTGCCAGTGCTGGCTACACCCAGCTAATTCAAGGCGACAAAACTGGTTAAGCCCGTGCGTGATTTATTTTTACTCCTATAGAAAGTTGGCACTTTATTCATTAAACTACTCCCTTTAACACATTTCTAAATCATTGCTTTCCACTCTGATCAGGTCTAGTTTTCATTTCTGATTTTCAGCTGGAATGGCTTTCATAATGATTTCTTTTTTTACCTGACAAGGGAAGTTAAAACCTCCCCCTACTGAACATTTAAAAGGGAAATTGGGGGGTTTTTGTCAGGCTGTTTATCATATCTTACAAATACTCAAATCTATTTCCTTTGGAAAAGGTTTGTCTTTCTATGACAGGCATATAAAAAGGTTTTATTACAGTGCTCTATTCACTGGAGCTTCTCTGCCCAAAGATAAAAAGGAATTCATTTTCTGGATTTTCCTTGAATGTCAGCTCTATAGTTTCTTTCTATTATCAGAGTTCTTAACTCAAGAAGAATGAAGGGGAAAGAGAATTCAAGCTGATATACAATACCAAGATCCATTATGGACTAACATGAAATTCAAAAATCCCAAAATAAAATCCAAATCTAAATGAAA
The DNA here is from genome assembly GCF_009828535.3 of Hylobates moloch. Taxonomy (NCBI): domain Eukaryota; kingdom Metazoa; phylum Chordata; class Mammalia; order Primates; family Hylobatidae; genus Hylobates; species Hylobates moloch. Next base: position 77,718,563 of record NW_026652284.1, read on the forward strand.
GTGATAAGTAAAAACAGGAAAAAAAAATCTCTGTAGGTTTAATAGCAAGCATGGATTTACTTCAAACATGCAATGCTGCATGGCTCCCCAGTTCTGAAAAATCTCCCCAGCATCATTTCCTAAGTACACTCTGATCTGTCAGCTATGGTATCAAGCAGCGCTTCTCAAGCTCTGCTGTGTGTAAATCACCCGGGGATCTGGATAAAGTGCAGATCTGCATTCAGTAGGTGGGGTGGCGGGGAGCCTGAGCCTCTGCATTGCTAACAAGCCGCCTCGTGACACTGCTGCTGGTCAGGCACAACACCCTGAGTAGCCAGGGCATAGAGCTTAAAAGGCCCAAGCAGCATGCTCCAGGCCTGACTGGAAACACGAGCTTCACTCCAATCCTTGAGCTGGGTTTCTCGGAATAACAATCTGGATATTACACGAGAGTCTTGGATCCCACTAATTTGTACCCACTCCTGGAATTCACCATTGAATTCACGGAGGGGTTGATGGAGAGTCCACCTCAGATTCTGACCCCAGCCAGCCCCATAGACTCATGTCTGAGGCCTTCGGAGAAGGAAGGATTCAGACAAGCTGGAAGAGCTATATGCAGACGGGACTCTGGGAGACTCAGAGACCCATGCAGAGGAGAGCCATTGAGCGTAGCTGGCTTAGGATCTGGAAAAAAATGCAGAGGGGCCAGGACCAAGGCCACCGTTAGGGTTTGCAATGTGGGAAGCATCAGGAGACTATACAGTGGCAGCAACGAGGTGCTGCTGTCAAACCACAGACATTGACAAGAATCCAAAACAGAAACAGAGGCAGTCCCAGAGACTCCCAGCAATAACTTGGAGATCTGAATGGGGCTGGAGATCATTCGTTACACAGCTGCAGGAATGAGCAGAGAAACTTGACTTTCCCCATGCATGTAAACACAGGAGGCTTAAGGAAATTTGGATTACACTTCCTTCTAGTCACTGGGGGCTTAGGGCAATGAAACAAGGATGAGTCGTTGCAAGTCTATCTCTATGACCAGGAAAATAACTCCAACAGTTAGTAAACCTTCAGACAGTAGGGTCACAGACCTCTCTCATTTCATAAGTCAGTGAGGTGGCCAATCCCACAGCACAATAACTAAGTATTATATAGGAATTTTAAAATAGAGGGAAGTAAGGAGGAACCATCAGCTCAATATCTGTAGCATCAAATCTGGGGAGCAATGTAAGTTCAAGAGAAGTCCAACAAGGGATAAATTAAAATCTGCCCTCATTCTTCCTTGCTAAGCCAAACACATGCTCCATAAACTTCTGAGCCTGAACCTGGCCACATGTATGAGTTCAGGCCTGAGTCCAAGGTATGGGCATCTTTGTAGCCTTGAAACTTTACTTTTAGCAACTTCTATATTCTATTGGTTGTTGCTCCTCTTTTCTTACCTGAAAAAGATGAAGAATTATATTGGCAGCAGAAACTGAGTGATACAGAAAAACCTGAAATTGCCGTCTTCTATTTCTTTATTACAACAAACCAACCAACCAATGACACTCTCTGTCCATCCACCTTTACCCACACCAACAACCAAAAGGCTTTCCACTCCATAGCCCTGGAGGGCTGAGCTCTGGGCAGTGAGGTGCTCAGAGCAGCAACAAGCAGGACCTTGCCAAAGGTAATGTGGGCATCAGTTGCTGTGGAAGGCAAGTCCCAACCTCAGTGCTATCCCTGGGTGGCACTATGGCTAAGAGAAATCACAGGTTTTTGCACAGTCTAGACATGCTCGTAACCAGTATGTGAGACCCCAGGGTTGGCCTGTATGAAAACTTGCATGTGTCCCTTGCTAGTGTTTTTACTCACTCTAGTGGTCAGTTATAGCAGCTCAGGGCAAGCTGACGCTTCACCACCACCCCCAGATCCATTCCACTGATTATGTGACATATGCTTCAATTGCTTCTGCTGTCAAATGGCAGTACAATGGTACCAACCTCACTGTTTGGTTAAGAATATAAGTGAATAATGCATTTAAGAAACACAGCACAGTGTATGGCATATAGTAGATGCTCAGTAAATGTCTGCTGTTGTTGCTGCTGCAGTTTTTGCCCTGTCTTCTACTACTAAGAGACAGGGCAGCAGAATGGTTAGAAGCATGGGCTAAGGCTTCAGACTGCCTCAGCTTGTAATCCTATCTCCACTGCTACTCAATGGCAAGCTATTCAACTTCTCTGTGCCTCAGTTTTCTTGCCTGTAAAATAGGGGTGATTATAAGAGTAACTACCCACAAGGTATGAAAAGACAAAATAGGATAATCCATGGAAAGCATTTAGCATAGAGCACCTAACATACAGTAAGTGCTAGATAAGTCTGGGTGCAGTGTTATTATTACTATTATTACTTCTGACTGACACCTTTAAAGATAAAGTCACTTCCATTTGAGCTTTGCACAATATGTTACAAACCAACACACTGGCACAAGCTCCTCTGTGCAACTCACTCCCACCTTGGCACCATCTCCCTATTCAAATGATTTCTAAAAATGCAAGCAGCATTTTTAGAAATGCAATCCCAGTGGAGAAAAACGTAAAGTCACCTTCTCAAACTGTACTTTAGCTCATGCTCTTCCCCAGACAGAAAACTGTAGTCAAGAGAAGAGATGCAATTTTCCGAAGCCTTGATAACATCTTTATTTAAACCTTATTGACGCTGTAAAATATTTTTGAGGATCTGGCTTTTTTCCACCTGCCAGCTCCTCACAGCTTGTCTGAGAAACAAAGACATACAGTTAGGTAAATGAAAGAATTTTAATAAAATGATTCTGTCTCTTTTGTTTTTTGGCATAAACAAAAATTCTTTTCCAGAACTCTCTAACAGGCTGTAAAGAAGCCTTCTTTGGGATTCCCTTTCAGTTGGAGCTGGCTTCTCCATGAAGGCTTGGAGGTCAGGCCAGGGGCTAGATAAGCCTCCAAAAAAGTGAATCCGACGAACCTAGCCATCAGCACAGAACCTCAAGTCTGGTCTGAGCAGCTTGTCCCGTTACAAGTTGGCAGCAATGACAAAAAGTAGGAGTGTTTCAAAAGACCAAACTCATAACATAGTCAGCTTGAGGCCACATTTGTCTCTGCTTCCCTCTGCTCTTCTGTCACTCTCCCCCAATGCCTTTCGGAGACCTCACCTCCCACCACACCCCAGCCCTCAGCCTCCAAACCCCAGCATATACCCACACTCCATATCCCTAATATCCTCCAAATGTCCAGGACCCACAGTAGGGAACATCTTCCCTATCCTAGGCCTGGTTCTCTTCCCTTCCTTCATCAAATTCTCCCATGCCAAATCCTAAGTCAGCAGGTCCCTGCTCTGTTCTATTGAAAATGAGTTGAACTTACCTTACAAGAAGGCAGGAAAGGCAATTGCTTATATGATATGATTTAAAGCACACCACCTAGAATGTTCTCTGCTCCCATATTAAAATTTTCCCCATCCCTCTCCCACAGTGCCTTAAATACCATCCTTGGGAGGTTTTCTGCTTTGGGTTCAATCTTTACTGTTTCCATGAGTCCTCTGTTGAATTACATTGCACCTGGGTTAGAGCAACACATGAAGTCATAACCAGGAATAGAGAGCTCATGGAGGAGGAAACAAAAGACAAGGCAGTTGTGATAGAAAAGTAGGAAGGGAAAACTCAGTCTAGAGCACAGGAATTATTTTATTTAGAAAGAATAGATAAGGTCAGTCGGGCATGGTAGCTCACGCCTGCAATCCCAGCACTTTGGGAGTTTTAGGAGGGCAGATCATGAGGTCAGGAGATCGAGACCATCCTGGCCACATGGTGAAACCCCGTCTCTGCTAAAAGTACAAAAATTAGCTGGGCTTGGTGGCGTGCACCTGTAGTCTGAGCTACTCAGGAGGCTGAGGCAGAAGAATCACTTGAACCTGAGAGGCAGAGGTTGCAGTGAACCGAGATTGCGCCACTGCACTTCAGCCTGGGTGACAGAACAAGACTCCATCTCAAAAAAAAAAAAAAGAATAGATAAGGTCGTTGGGTAAACAAGGCATGGCATAAAGGCCCTGGGTTACAGAGAAGGGGCCAAAAAAAAAAACAAAAAAGGAAGGTTAAAAAGAATTGGGAATAAATCTCACCCACCTCCTGGTTCTACTCAGCTCCAGCACAGTGGTGGATCTGAAGCAGAATAATAATTGGATAAACTAATCCTCCTTTCACTGTGTCATCTGCTAATGTGTTACCTCCCACTGTCTTGCTTCTCTCATCAGCTTCTCCTTCTGCTCTACCCAGAAAACTTCTGCCTAGAACCAATCAGAATGTGCACTTTACTTTAAAAATGACATCAATACAGGAATAAGGTACTGCGACAAAACAGCAAGGGACACAATTTGGTGGGAGGTAAGGACTTTTCAACAGGCCTCTCAAATCACTACATTTTTGTGACAGTTTGTTTCATTATACATAAAACGGGGTTGGATGGTTTTATTCCATTTGTGTCCTATAGAGCCTAGTTACAGTCTCTTCATTCATTTATTCATCAAATACGTACTGAGTACCCACCATATGCCAGGAACTGTTAGGCTCCAGAGATGCAAAATGAAAGCCCTATTCCTGACTTCAGGAAACTCATGTGCTGGCCAACCAGCTCCCCCCACCCAAAAAAAGTTCAACATCACTGATCATTAAAGAAATGCAAGTCAAAAAACCACAATGACATACCATCTTGCACCAGTCAGAATGGTTTGTTACTAAAAAGTCAAAAAATAACAAATGCTAACGAGGTTGCAGAGAAAAAAGAATGCTTATACGCTGCTGGTGGGAGTGTAAATTAGTTCAACCATTGTGGAAAGCAGTGTGGCGATTCCTCAAAGAACTAAAAACAGAACTACCATTCGACCCAGCAATCCCACTACTGGGTATACACCCAAAGGAAAATAAATTGTTCTGCCATAAAGACATATGCACGCATATGTTCACTGCAGCACTATTCAAAATAGCAAAGACATAGAATCAACCTAAACATCCATCAACAGTAGACTGGATAAAGAAAATGTGGTACATATACAACATGGAATACTATGCAGCCATAAAAAAGAATGAAATCATGTTCTTTGCAGGAACATGGATGGAGCTGGAGGCCATTGTCCGTAGCAAACTAACACAGGAACAAAAAAGCAAATACTGCATATTCTCACTTACAAGTGGCAGCTAAGTGATGAGAACACATGGACACATAGAGTCAAACAAAAGACACTGGGGGCTTACCTCAGGGTGGAGGGTCACAGGAGGGAAAGGATCAGGAACAATAACTGATGAGGACTAGGCTTAACATCTGAGTGACAAAATAATCTGTACAACAAACCCCATGACACGAATTTATATAACAAATCTGCATATGTACCCCTGAACCTAAAATAAAAAATTAAAATTAAAAATTGAAAAAAAGTCTTAATAATGTTTTAAAAAACCACAGGTTTGGAGCATTTGCCAAATGCCACAGTGTAAATATCCTCACTATGGCCAATCTCAAGTTACCCATAGTTTAGCAACTGGCTAACATCACTCCTGAACATGTAACAATCAACTCTCCCCAGTTGATACCAGCAGACTCCAGTACAAACATAGTCAAGCAAGGGAGAGGGGGTAGCCATCAGAATACAGAAGCAGGCACAGGGCTATGGAACCACGAAGGTAAGAGACAAAGTCTACCTACAGAGAGTCAAGGGAAATGGAAGAGAGAGAGATCATGAACTCCAGCCACTGAAGGAGAGAAATTAAATTTTTACAATGCCCCACAAGACTGTGAGCTGAGGGAGGACAGAGACTGAGGTTTCTTTTTTACTATATCTTTCTGGTAATGTCTTTCAGTGGATTTTTAGTGTATGACATAGACACACAGTATAGCCATTAACTGAGATTCTGAATGACACAGAATTAACATAAGTAGCTTGTCCCTTTTTCCTGGTGGCTGTGCAGTGGTTTTCAGATTTTATAAAAGGAAATCTTGCCATTGCTAAGTGCACCCTGAAAACTCATTTTATTATTTTGACTTCAGTTTTAATTAACTGCACATATGGCTGCTCACTCATTAGGGTCAGATGGCCCAGCTGGGGACAGAGCTTCCTGGCATCTGGGCTGAGCTAGCAGGTGCCTTTGGGATTTGGGTCTGTGATGAGAGGTTGTGAAGGAGAAATTCGGGAAAGGTTACAAACTCAGGTGCCAAAAGCAACTGCACAGCTCTTCCAAAGTGAGAGCAAAGAGAAAAACGGCTGTGGGAAAATGTTCCAAGGTAACAAATCAAATTCACTGTACAGCAGAGGCTGGCTGGGCGCGGTGGCTCACGCCTGTAATCCCAGCACTTTGGGAGGCTGAGGCAGGCGGATCACCTGAAGTCAGGAGTTCAAGACCAGCCTGGCCAACTTGGTGAAACCCCGTCCCTACTAAAAATACAAAAATTAGCTGGGCATGGTAGCACGCCTCTAATCCCAGCTACTCCGGAGGCTGAGATGAGAGAATCGCTTGAACCCAGGAGGTGGAGGTTGCAGTGAGCCAAGATCATGCCATTGCACTCCAGCCTCAAGAAAGAAACATTAAAAAAAAATCACCCTACAGCAGAGGTTGACCAAGGACTATTCAAGCCCACTGGAGGTCTGGAGAGGGGCTAAAATGTCTGCAGACTTTTTAAGTTGGCAAGTTTCAAAATAAAAATTCAATGACATACTACTAAATCCAATAGCAGAAAATACCAGTGACCCAGAAAATAGCACTCCACAAAAATGCACGTCAATCTAACAACTACTTTCATCTGTGCTACAACTAAATCTCACTTTTTTAATGCAAACCTCAAAAGACACTTAGTAGAAAACAGATTTGTAACCCTGGTAGACCACATGGCTTGCTGACTTCCAGAAAAGAGACTTCCTTTCTGGAAGGCTTATGTTTCCATATGATTATTTAAAATTGACTACTGAAACCATGTCAAACAATGCCAAAAAAAAACACAGCCTGTTTGATTATTTTAGATAGAAAAAATAATCTGTCAATCCATTATTAATATTGTGTAGAAAAACAGTTGATTCGCTGAAGTTTTAACTGGCTGCCTAAAGCACCTAGAATGAAGACACCACTTCAAAAGAAAGTGAGAAAGAAAGAGAAAGGAAATGGTAACTGTGTGAGGTAATGAATGTTAATTAGCTTGATGCGGTCATTATTTCACAATGTATACATATATCAAAACATTGTTGTACACCTTAAATATACACCATTTTATTTGTCAATTAAACCTCAAAAAAGATGAAAAAGAGAAAAAAAAGACCCACTCCAGAACAAACATAAGAATTACAAAATAAGAAAAATACTTTAAAGTAACTAGCAAAAGCCTCTAGCATCTTAAAACATCAATTATAAAAAGCCAATTACTATCAAGTTTTCTTTCATTCCTTTATTGAAATGAATAATTCTTCACTAGTGGCTACCAACCTCAGCCCTTCCCCTCTCAACAAAAATCTTTGTGCAAACCCTATTGAATTCAAATTTTCTACAACATAGATACATCATCAGATTGCTCCAAGGGCCCTGATGACAGTTTCTTAGAAGCACAAGCACAGTGGTAACTAATATCTCATTTACTATATGTTGAGTATAAAAAGTCACTGGCCTGGAGACCCCCTAAAACACCAAATATTTTTCTAAAATCATTAGCATTTTCCCTATGAAATGAGAATATTATATATTGAACCATATTTGTTATTTGTATTCTAGCTACTTGAAAAAAGTACCTGAGGTGGTTGAGACAATAAACATACATACTTCTCAATCATTAAAATATGGATAAAGTATCAGTTGGGCTTGGTGGCTCATGCGTGTAATCCCAACACTTTGGGAGGCTGAGGCAGGAGGATCACTTGAGCCCAGGAGTTCGAGATCAGCCTGGGCAGCAAAAAATAAAAAAAATTAGCCAGGCATAGTGGTGCCAGCCTGTACTCCCAGCTACTCAGGAGACTGAGGCAGGAGGATCCCTTGAGTCCAGGAAGTAGAGGCTGTGGTGAGCCGTGTTTGCGCCACTGTACTCCAGCCTCGACAACACAGCAAGACCCTGTCTCACAAATAAATAAATAAGAATGAAATATCATAAGTATGTACTTGAGAAGAGGAAGATTATTATACTAGAAACCCAGGCTAAGGGGAGTTACTATAACTGAGTCCTAAATTTTGTTTTAGATTTTTCAGTGGCAAGCAGGAAATTTGGTGAACATTATAACTCACTTATTAAAATAGAAACAAAGCTTTTTCTTTTGTACTAAAATCTAAGAGAAAATTATTGTATGAATCCTTATATAAAGAACACTAAACAACAATAGGCAACTTTAAAGGCAATTTTAGAGAAGCAAACATTTTTTTCATATGAACATTTCATATAACCCCAAGGGGATAATATTGAATAATCATTTTATGAAGGTTGTTCTCCAGAGAAATAAACTAATATAGTCCAGGTGTGTGATTTTTCTGGAGCTGTAATTTGATGAGGAGATACAGCCTGGAAAATCTAAAAGATTAGATTATTAGAAGTTCTGTTAGATAACCTTAGTCAAGTATAAAACACTGTGGCTGTGTCTTTAACAGACAACTAAAGACTGAGCTCCCTTGAGTGTGTCTATTGTCTGGTCAATGCCTAAAATCAGACCTGCATGCTTTTGATAACAGAAGTGCAAAGAGCCAGATGCCACTTGGTTAAGATAATCAAAAAGCAGCACAGTGGATCTCAATCATGATACCTGCCCTGCCCAGAGCCCTTGCAGACATCTTTGCTGAAGGGGTTGTACCACATGTACCTGGCCAAAGCTAACTGGACAGGGGCAGTCACCTAACTTAAAGGCCAATAAGCCATAGGCCAATTAGGCCCATGACATGTGTAGGGAGGAAAAAGCAGTATCTTTTACTTATCCATCACAAGGTTCATGGCTGAGGCTCCTATCATAAAAGACAGGTTAACAAGAGAAAAGCACACACATTTATCTAATAGATGTTTTATGTGGCTCCGGCACCTTCAGAAATGAAGACCCAAAGAAATAGGGAAATATGTACTTGTATGCTTACGTTTGATGAAGAGTAGATGGTTGTGCAGACGTAAGATCAAAGGATAATAGGATATGATCTAATAGCAATAAACTGGGGGGAACTTAGCAAGGCTGTTCAGATACTTCTCTGGGTCCGTGTCTTCGGAGATAAGGATGTTGCTTTCCTCTAGGTATAGGACAGGCACCTCTGGAGTGATAGTTTTATGACCTCTTTCAGGGAAAGTTTAGCTGAGTTTTATGGCCTGATTCGAGGGAAGAGGAGCAAGGAGAAGGTGAGAGTGACCTCCCTGCTTCTTTTGTTCCTCAAATGACAAGCTGCCATATTTTGGGGTAGCATATCTTGAGCCCCATCACATGGCTTGGCTTGAAAACATAAACTTGTCCATTCTGATTGGCTCTCTTCATCATTTAAACAAACAAACAAAAATTACTGAGATTCGGACAGAAGCTATGAGAAGCAGAAGATTTGAGGCGGACAAGTGCATGGAGATAAAGATGAGAAATCTGAGCAGAAAGGATCTAAGGGTGTTTTCCAGAGGGGGCTGACCCATGTGCATTTCCAAGCTCTAGAATTCAGATCATTCTGCTTCTCTCCACTCTATGGGTCCTGCCCTTTCCTGTCTGGTTCTTCAGTTTTTCCTAGCTTCCTGTGTGTATGTACCTTTCAAGTAAATGGTGAATTACCTAATTTGTCTAAGTCATTTTTTTTGCACACAAAGCAGATAAATTAAAATATATTATTTTATCTATGGAAAGAGCTTTTCACCTCTACCAGAGATTAGCTAAACCAATCTTTTGGGGCTCTGTTTAGCCAGAGGCAAAATTGTTCTCCAGCAACATCCTCTTAGGAGCCTGGAAAAACTGAAATCAATTGAAGCCCCTGAGTTTTTACCATGAAGTACAAAAGAAACAGATTTAACCTGAGATAAATATTTAAGGACAAATATTACCAGTTTTCTGTCTTTATGGGGAGAAAGAATGACAGTACATGTCTCTTGAATATCTGATTTTAAGCAGCATTGCTTCCTAGCCAGGACCAGGGTTGGTTAACTGCAGATGGGTTAGTCCTAGATAATCCAATATATTTTGTGTTACAGTCCATCTAAATATTGAAAAATGTCAATCCCAAGTAACAATTTTGACTTCAAACTACTAATGAAAGTAAAATAAAAGATAATAAAGTTGACTAAAGACATTTTCTGGGAACAGAGAGCCTGGATTTAAATCCTGGCTCCTAAATCTGCTAGATGTGGAAACTTGAACAAGTTTCTGCGTCTTCATTTCCTCATCTGTAAAATGGGGATGGTTATAATACCTACCTTCCTAAGTAAGTGATTATGACCTTCAAACAAAATTATTTATGGAGACCAGTTAGTACAGTGCCTAGCATACAGTAGGCACTCAATAACTGAGTTATTACTAACACTCCTTCTGGGTTATCTTCTTTTAGTTACTCCAGTCACTTTATTCAAAGTTACCGTACTCAGGAGTCATCTTTAGAAAAGTTTTAAAGAAGCAAAATCAAAAAGCAAAACATACAGAAGGTAGTTTGCATTAATATGGTAACGAAGTTATTTGGGACTGAAGTGCATGGATTTGAAGAACTAGAGTTCCAAGGGCTCAGTGGAGGATGAAGAAGCCATTTTATGATAGTGAAGATGTAAACATCCATTCAAAGATCTGGCATCCTGGAGGAAAATACCTATTTTAAAAATACAAATTGGCTGGGCGTGGTGGCTCACACCTATAATCCCAGCACTTTGGGAGGCCGAGACAGGAGGATCACTTGAGCCCAGGAATTTCAGATCAGCCTGGACAACATGGCAAGACCCCACCTCTACAAAACAAATATAAAAATTAGCTGGGCATGGTGACACACACCTGTAGCCCCAACTAGTAGGGAGACTGAGGTGGGAGGATCACTTGAGCCCAGGAGGTTGAGGGTGCAGCGAGCCATGATCATGCCACTGCACTCCAGCCTGGGCAACAGAGTGAGACCCTGTCTTAAAATAAATAAATACAAATACAAATTAATTAAAACAACAACAAAACTATTTTTTAAACACCTTCTGTTCTTTATTTTCACACTCACTATTATTGCTGCTAGGTTCTTAAACGCTTGTGTCAACACAATTTCTTTACCTTCCCAAAATAAAATCCCCAATCTAAGCACCTGTAGTTGACACTATCAATGTCCCACTCTTATTCTTTATCCACAGCCTTCTCACTGCAGGTATCTGCATCTCTGTTCCTGCAGGTTTTTTATAGAACCAAAGTGCTGCTCCCCACCAAGTGGCAGAACAAAAGTGCTAGGAAGAAATACCCTACCCTTGGGAATAGCCTTCAACCAAAGACTTTTGGGAGTCAGTGTATAAATACCCCAGCTCCCTCACTCTTCAGATAGAATTCAAAGACAAGTGTTTTACCCGACTTCTCAGGGATTTCCTGCAGAATTAAGCCCACAGTAGTTGCTGAGTTAATAATACACTCTTATTGGCTGTCTTTTCTTCTCGATATTACTTTTCCACTCCCACCCCTAATGTTCCCTGCACCTCTTAAATAAACTACTTGCCTTGAATCCTTGTCTCAGGGTCTATGAGACAACCCAAATCTCTGCAGACATCTTTTTCTTATTAAGCAATCTAAAGTGTCCATGAGAGCAGTTAAAACTCCCAAGCAGCCTTCTGCATTGGTATTTTTCTGCTCTCTTCCCCATAGACTTGCCGAACTGCAGAGATGTCTGTCAAGATGCTGAGCCTAAGAACTGGGAATGAAAAACACCAATGTAGTTCTGCAAAAGGTAGCCTCACTTTTTCATGGGTACTATCTGAAGAGACAGAGACAAAACTCAGTGGCTGCTTTTCATCTCCACTCTCCAGTACAAAGTGGCTGGATAGCCATTGCCAAGGTATCAGTTTTCCCATGGTGAGGACTGCCAGGCAATTAGATTCTTGCTCTCTCCAAATTTCAGCAGGAGCACAGAAGTTTTATTTTTAACTGTGCAGGAAGATGTTGCCATGGCAACATAACAAACTGTAAGAGAAATTTGATTGATTGATGATGTTGTGGGGAAGGAGGACTGGCATGAAAGACACTGAAAAAAATCATATAGCTTTATCACCCTGGATTGAGTTTATAGATCTTGGTTATTAGACACAGTATGTGACACATGTTTATCATTATGCAAAAGGAAACATAGACCTTTTTCTGCCTTGGTTCTCCAAAGCAAGATGACGACAAACTAGTGAATTGGCCATCAAGAAAGTGAGCTGGTCTCATGAGTTAAAAAGACACGATAAATGTGGCTGAAAGAACATAGTATTTGCTAGGCAGGCTAGGCATAGTGGAACATTCAGATGCCCCACTCATCAATTAATGGGGAACATTCTGCTATTCCCTGCCCTAAAAACATTTCACTTTCAGCCATCCTCTCCTTTCAATTAATCTTCCTCACCAACTTCCTTCCCTACAGCCCAGGGAAGGCAAGGGAGCATGCCAGTAGGGAAGAACGGGGATATGACTAAAGAGCGGTTCTCATCAGACAGGAAAGGAATGTGGAAAACCTTTTGGTAGGGCAAGGAGAAAGTTTTAGGGCAGCAGCTTTCAAAGTGGTATGGATTCTCCTGTGAGTCCCAAGATCCTTTCAGGGACTGCATAAGGCCAAAACTATTTTCATGATTCTACTAAGACATTATTTGCTTTTTACACTCTCACTACTTCAGGAAGGTACAGTGGAGTTTTCCAGAGGCTACATATGATTATCATTAACAGTTTAAATGTTGAAGCATATATCTTCCATTAGATATATGCTGAAACAGACACTGTCTTCTGTGAAGCCAAATGTAAAAGTGGTTTCCAAAAAATGTAAAATGCTACTTTTATTACTAATTGTTTTGTTTCAGAAATATAGTTGTTCATTAAAAATGCAATTTATGTTAATAAGTAATAAGATTTTTTATTTTTAAATAAAGCAGTAACAGTTTTGTTTTAATTTCTAATGTGGTTAATATTAATAGAAATAATCCATTTAAGCAGAAATTCTTTGCAGTTTCAATAATTTTTAAGAGTATAAAGGGGACTTCAAACCAAAAATCTTGAGGACCAGTCACAAGAGATCAGATTAAGATGACCACGTTACTAAAGTCCCTGAGAAAGGAGTCAGAACCTCAGCACAAGATGGGCTGGAAGGGATTAAAGAATATCCGGTTTGCAGGATGAAGCCTCTGGGAGAAGTTCCACACTCACTCTGACACCACCATTAACAAGCTCTGGAGCAGTAGAGTAGGCGGCAGCAAGGATGGAAGGGCCTAGGTGAACAGTTCCACTTCCGGTTACCCATGGCTGCGCTTGGTGTGAAGGGATTCAGAAGCCCAGTGGGGTCCGGCGGAAGTGATAACTCAAAGAGCTGGAATCGTCGTGGAAGCAAGGCAGAAAGACTGCAGACTGGGGTGCTAATCCCCCAAAGGCTTGGGCAAGGACCATTTACTTCCACTACCAGGCAGGAGCCATCATTCAGCAACATCAGTATCAGATGTCCTATGACCCAACAGGGCCAGGAAGATTCTCGGCACTAGAAGGCGAGGGTCTCAAGAGCCAGAGGCCCCGGTTCTTGCAGCCCATGAGATATCAGCCTCACCATCTTGAGAAGGAAAAAGGGAAAACACCTTGAGAAGCTGAAAGAGGCCCTCTAGGAAGCTTGTGCTTTCTGTTAACTACGTATTTACTCACAAAGGACTATGTTATACCAGAAAACCCCAGTTACTAGATTTAAGCAAATTTAAGGTGACTTTTTCCTACATCAGTTGAAATTGTTGGTCAGAACAATATGAGCTCAACTAATTTTTTGGTACGTATAAATCACAGTGGTTACATTTTGACATCAGCTCAAAGTTCTCTTTCTCTATTCCTCTCCTATAGAAAGCTTTCCTTAATAATTTCTTCTTAATCTTTTACCTTTATCGCTCTCATTTTTTTCCTCCATTTCTTTCCCTCTCCTTATCCATCTGCTTTTATTCTCCCTCTTCTATATTCTTTTTCATTATTCTCTGCCTCAGGCAAGTTAATCGTAGCCTAAACTTACTAAACCAACAGCATTCAAAGCTGTTTTCAAGAGTTGCTCATTCCTGTGCCATTTACTGTGAGCATACAATAGTACACCAGGAACTTTATACAGAGCATTTCATTTAATCTTCACGGCAACCCTATATTTAATGTTTATACTTAATGCTTTATTGCAGCTCAGAGTAATGAAATTTGTCCAGTTTACACAACTGGTTATATGTGACAGGGTCAGGATTTAAACCCACACTCCTCAAACTCCAAGCCCATGCCCCTTCCTCTGTATCAAGCAGCCTCCACAGGTACAGTATTTTACAAGTTACAGTCCAAGAGCTATTTGCACCCCAATCTTCCCTGCCCTCTCCTACTTTTCGCTTATGACATATGTTTCTCCTGTGCTCACACTCTTCATGAGTTGATGGTTGTAGACAAACCAAGAAATGGGGAGCAGTCACACACAACATTATACCTAGACTATTATCTAAGAATAAAATGCAGAAGCTTTAGCAGTGGAACTCCAATTTATATTTTTCTTTAATCACATGTGCCTTGGAAGTTGATGATATGACAGAAGTTATATGATGAAGTCAAAGAATTGCCAGAATTCCCAGAATTTCATTAGATACAATTCTTAAATTATCTTTAATTGAGCACTTGCTATGTACCAGGCACACAACTAGTTAATTTCCATATATTATCTAATTCAACTGCTGCAATAACTCTACATGACAAATTTTAATTCCCTTTCACAGATGAGAAAACTGAAGCCTTAAGGGTTTAAAATAGTTTCTTATGATATCACAACTAGTAAATTCAAACTCAGGTCTGTCAGATTCAAAGCTTAAGTTCTTTTCGCTCCCTGCAATGATTATGTTTCACTGATATGTTACAATCCCACTGCTAGCATGCGACGTGGAGTTATTAGATTTTTTTTTTTTGGCATAAACCTTTTAGGATTCAATGTGTCCCCTCAGGCAGAAAACTGCCACATAGAGATGATGCATTGTCCCAGGAATGTGTTTTTTAAATCAGAAACAAATCCATTTCTCTGCTTTTATATTGCATTGATGTCCTTCCTCCTTTTAAAGTTCTCCTGAATGACACAGGCATTGAAAATGACATTTTGCATGCCAGTTTTCTTGTTACCATCTACTAGCTTTTGGTGCCACCCTCCTTTTTATATTTTTTTGAAGAAAATAGTGAAATAGCTTAGATATTAAACTATAAATTATACCAAGATGTGATTTGGAACTGAAATAAACCTCATGCTTTTTTAATGGGAATTTTCAAATACTGGAATACAATTTATTACCCAAAGGGAAAGAGGAGTCTAGACTTTTCTACTTCTCCCCAGTGCCTGGGTGACAAGTGACCTCAGGTTTCACCGAGGAATCACTAGAGGAAAGGGGATAGATTCAAGAATTTCATAATCAGAATGAACTTTTCAAAGACATACAACCACCCTGTATACATTCAGGCATGAGCTCCAAAACATTTAAAGTGACTAAAACATGCTACAAAGTTAAGCACCGTTTCATCTGTGCTAAAAAAAAAAATATTAATAAACAGTTCCAGCTAGGTGCAGTGCCTCACAACTGTAATCTCAACTCCTTGAGAAGTAGACAAGGGAGGATTACTTGAGCCCAGGAGTTCAAGATCAGCCTGTGCAATGTAGTGGGACCTCATCTCTACAAAAAATAAAAAAGTTAGCCAGCTGTGGTGGCACATGCCTGTAGTCCCAGCTACTTGGGAGGCTGAGGCAGGAGGATTGCTTGAGCCTAGGAGGTGGAGGCTGCAGTGAGCCGAGATTGTGCCACTGCATTCCAGCCTGGGTGACAAAGAGAGACCCTGTTTCAAGAAAATAAAATAATTTAAAAAAAATTTTTTTTTAATTAAAAAAAAAATTTACACCCATTTTCCAAGATGGCAGATTAGAGGCTTTCAGCATACCTCAGCCACTTGGAAATAGCAAGACAGTACATAAAGATCAACTCTGTGAGCTTTATTCAAGAAAGAAAACGGAAATGCACTGGAATCATGAAGGACACCCCAGATCCCAGAGAGAACATCGGCAAACGGCCCCCATGATGGTGTTCAGCTGATAAGTGGATGAGGCCCTAGTACATGAGAGAGGCAGAGAGCCATTCTCTGTGACTCACCTTTCCACTGGGGATCTGAGCAACCCAGGCCAAGGAAGAGCACTTTGTTTCTCCTGAGCCAGAGTTAATATGGGGAAAGACTTGGAGACACCATGAGGGAAAGACACCAGGAAAAGCTGCAGGCATTTTCCCAGATCCAGGACTAGAAGCAGGACACCATTTTTAATGTGGGCACATACAAAGTCAGTCATTCTTTGGTAACCCAGCAGCAGGGCTGCATAGGCATTTTAATCTCAAGCCAAAGATTGGACTGCCTGCTGGGGAGTGGAGTAGGGAACTCCACAGCAAGAACTGTGGAAACCACCTCAGCAGTAGGTGCTGGGATTCACAGGCTACAGCTGCGGTTTTTCCTGGGCAGTGAGACTTGCAGTCAGGGCCAGCCTGGCAAACTGGAACTGATCTGCATGTGCCAATGCTAGTTGCCCCACCCTGCTCCCGAGATTTTAGTGCAGTGGGGACCTATCGTCTCTACCCCCAGGCAGAAATTCAGACATTTGGAGCACTCACTTGCCTGGGCCAGCAGCCTGAGCCGCCCCACCCCTTCTGGACATAAATCTTGGTGCAGTAGGGCTCTCTTTGCTCCATACTTATGCAAATCTCCAGGCAGAGAACCTGCTCATCTGGATCAGCAGCCTGGCCCACCCCACCCTTCCTGTGCAGAGATCCAGGTGTAGGGAGACCCTCTCTGCTACCCAGGTAGATCTCCAGACATTCAGAGCACCTGCTTGCTTGGTCCAGCAGCCGGAGTCACCCCACTCCTCCTGAGCAGAGATTTTGGTGCAGGTGGTGATCTCTGCTCCACACCTAAGCAGATGTCTAGGGATTCAGAGCATTACTCATTAGATTAGCAGCCTGAGACACCCTACCCTCCTTGTTTAGAGGTCCTGTTACAGAGAGATCCTCTCTGCTTCACACCCAGGCAGATAGATCATTAGGCATTCAGAGCACCCAGTCATCTGGTTCAGCAACTGGAGCTGCCCCAGTCTTCCTGGACATAGATCATAGTGCAGCAGGACCCTCTACGCTTCACACCTAGGCAGATCTCCAGGTATCTGAAGCCTTGACTCTCCTGGATTAAAAGCTTAGGCTGCCCCCGATCTCTGTGCAGAGAACTCGGAGCCAAGGCAGTTTCTCAGCTCCATGCCTAGGCACACCTCTGGGCATCTGATGGCTACCCACTGGATTCTCCCCTGGCACTGGTGCAGGGGGCCTGCACATGGACCTGCCCAGTCCAGCCTCACCCTTTGTGTCTCTCCTTGCCCTGGGATGTGCAGGGAGCTCAGATAACTATGCATTCTATGAATCAGCCCACGGCCTGAGGCAACAGACAGCTTCTGCCAGTAACAAGAATCAAGTATATACCCAGCCATATTGGCTGCATCTGGCTCTTACCTAAAAGTGCCAGGCTTGTAGGATGAACTGCATAGGTCCACATAAAACCTGCCAAAAGAAGTGCATAGGGCTATAGAAACAACCAAAAGACCCTTTCCAGCATTCTCTACAGTCACATCCCCTAGGAAGGTGGAGGGAAAGGGACAGGGGAAAGAAAAAAATAACTTTTTAAATAATAAAATTTTGGGGGGAAAAAGAAAAGAAAAAAAATCCTATCTGCATAAAAATAATTACAAAAATTAGAAGTGCCAGTATCTCCAGAGATGAGAAGGACCCAGAGCAAGAATTCTGGCACCCTGAAAAATCTGAATGTAGTGACACCACCAAACGATTGCACCAGCTCTCCAGCAATGGTCTCTAACCAAAATGGAAACTCAGAAATGACAGATAAATAATTCAAAGTATAGATTGCAAGGAAACTCAGTGAAATTGAAGACAAGGTTGAAAATCAACACAAAGAAACCTCTAAAGCAATCCAGGAAATGAACAAAGAGATAAACATCTTAAAAAGAAATCAATTAGAGCTTCTGGAATTGAAAAACTCACTTAAGGAATTTCAAAATACAATTAAAAGCTTTATCGCTAAACCAGACGATGCAAAAGAAAGATTTTCAGAGCTTAAAGACCAGTCCTTTGAACTAACCCAGTCTAACAAAAATAAAAATTAGTTTTAAAAAATGAGTAAAGCCTTTTAGAAATATGGGATTATATAAAGCAACCAAACATACAAATTACTGACATTCCTGAGAGAGAAAGAGAAAAGGCAAACAACCTGTAAAGTATATTTTAGGGAATAATTCAAGAAAACTTCCCTAATCCTGCTGGAGAGGTAGACATCCAGATATAAAAAATCCAGAGGACACCTGCAAGATACTGTACAAAACAAACATCACCAATGCATAGAGTCATCAGACTGTCCAAGATCAATGCTAAAGAAAAAATCTTAAAGGCAGCTACAGAAAAAGGACAGATCACATACAAAGGGAACCCCAGCAGGCTAACAGTGGACTTCTCAGTAGAAACCTTACAAGCCAGGAGATATTAGGGGCCTATATTCAGCATCCTTAAAGGAAAGAATTTCCAACCAAGATTTTATATCCTGCTGAGCTAAGCCTCATAAGCAAAAGAGAAATAAAATTTTTCCAGACAAGCAAGCACTAAGGGAAGTTGTTAGCACTAGATTATCCTTACAAGAGATCCTTAAGGAAGTTCTAAACATGGAACAAAAGAATCATACCTGCCACCACAAAAACACACTTAAGTACATAAACCTCAGATCCTATAAAGCAAAAACAACAAAAACTACAAAGCAACCAGCTGACAACTTTATGACAGGATCAAAACCTCACATAGCAATATTAACTTACATTCAAATGTAAGTGGTCCAGATACCCCCACTTAAAAGGCAGAGTGCAAGTTGAATTAAAAAAAACAAAACCTATCCACCTTCTGTCTTCAAGAGACCCCTCTTACACATAGTGACACCCAAAAGCTCAAAGTAAGGAGTTGGAGAAAGTTCTACCATGCCAATGGAAAACAAAAAAGAGCAGGGGTCACTATGATTATATCAGATGAAACAGACTTTAAACTAACAATAGTTAAAAAAGAAAAAGAAAATAAAGGACAAAGAAGACATTACATAACAATAAAGGGCTCAATTCAATAAGAATACTTAACAATTTTAAATATATATGCTAATAAAACAAGTACTTTCAAGCCTACAAAAAGACTCAGCCACACAATAATAGTGAGGGACTTCAACACCCCACTGACAGCATTAGATAGATCATCAAGGCAGAAAACTAACAAACAAATTTTGGACTTAAACTCGACCCTTGACCAATTGAACCTAATAGACATCTACAGATTATTCCACCCATCAACCACAGAATATACATTCGTTTCCTCTGCACACAAAACATACTCCAAGATTGACCACATGCTTGGCCATAAAGCAAGTCTCAATAAATGTTTAAAAATTGAAATCATATGAACCATACTCTCAGACCACAGTGAAATAAAAATAGGAATTAATACCAGAAGATCTCCCAAAAGTATGCAAGTACATAAAAATTAAACAACTTGGGGGGTGGAGCCAAGATGGTCAAATAGGAACACCTCCGGTCTACAGCTCCCAGCCTGAGCGACACAGAAGATGGGTGATTTCTGCATTTCTGTTTGAGATACCGGTTTCATCTCACTAGGGAGTGCCAAACAGTGGGTGCAGGACAGTCAGTGAAGCACACTGTGCACGAGCCGAAGCAGGGCGAGGCATTGCCTCACTCGGGAAGCACAAGGGGTCAGGGAGTTCCCTTTCCTAGTCACAGAAAGGGGTAACAGACAGCACCTGGAATATCGGGTCAGTCCCACCCTAATACTGCGCTTTTCCAACGGGCCTGGAAAACGGCACACTAGGAGATTGTGTCCCGCACCTGGCTCGTGGGTCCTATGCCCACGGAGTCTCGCTGATTGCTAGCACAGCAGTCTGAGATCAAGCTGCAAGGTGGCAGCAATGCTGGGGGAGGGGCGCCCACCATTGCCCAGGCTTGCTTAGGTAAACAAAGCAGCCAGGAAGCTGGAACAGGGTGGAGCCCACCACAGCTCAAGGAGGCCTGCCTGCCTCTGTAGGC
>NW_026652284.1:77748852-77850473 GCF_009828535.3 Hylobates moloch
AATAAATGTGATTCATCATCACATAAACAGAATTAAGAACAAAAACCATATGATTTATCTCAATAGATGTGGGAAAAGCTTTCGATAAAATCCAACATCCCTTCATGATAAAAACCCTCAAGAAACTTGACATCAAAGGTATATACCTCAAAATAATAAGAGGCATCTAAGACAAATTCATATCTAACACCATACTGAACAGGCAAAAACTAGAAGCATTCCCCCTGAGAACTGGAACGAGACAAAGATGCCCACTCTCACCACTCCTATTCAACATAGTACTGGAAGTGCTAGCCAGAGCAATCAGGCAAGAAAAGAAATCGAAGACATCCAAATAGGAAAAGAAGAACTCAAACTATCTCTCTTCGCAGATGATATGATTCTATACCTAGAAAACCCTAAAGACTCCATCAAAAAGCTCCTGGAGCTGATAAGTGACTTCATCAAAGTTTCAGGGTACAAAATCAATTTACGAAACTTAGTAGCATTTCTATACACCAATAACATTCAAGCTGAGAGCCAAATCAAGAGCACAATCTCATTTAGACTAGCCACACAAAAAGAAATACTTAGGAATATATCTAACTAAGGTGAAAGATTTCTACAAGGAGAACTATAAAACACTGCCAAAAGGAATAAGAGATGACAGAAACAAATGGGGAAAATTTTCATGTTCATAGATTGGAAGAATCAATATCATTAAAATGGCCATACTGCTCAAAGAAATCTACAGATTTATTGTTATTCCTATCAAGCTCCCAATGTCATTTTTCACAGACTTAGATAAAAAAAACTATTCTAAAATTCATATGGAACCAAAAACAAGCCCAAATAGCCAAAGCAATCCTAAGCAAAAAGAACAAAGTCAGAGGCATCACATTGCTCACTATATTATAAGGCTACAGTTACCAAAACAGCATGGTACTAGTACAAAAACAGACACATAAACCAATGAAACAGAATGAAGAACCAGAAATAAAACCACACACCTACAGCCAGCTAATCTTCAATAAAGTTGATGAAAAATAAGCAATGAGGGAACAACTGTCCATTAGATAAATAATGTTAGGATAGCTGGCTAGGCATATGCAGAAGAATGAAACTGGACCCCTACGTTTCACCGTATACAAAAATTAACTCAAGATGGATTACAGATCTAAATGTAATACCTCAAACTATATGAATCCTAGAAGAAAACCTTAGAAACACCATTCTGGATATGGGCCTTGGGAAGGAATGTATTACTAAGTCCTGAAAAGCAATTGCAACAAAAACAAATTTTGAGAAGTGGGCCTAATTAAACTAAAGAGCTTCTGCCCAGCAAAAGAAACTATCAACAGAGTAAACAGACAACCGACAGAATAGGAGAAAATATTTTGCAAACTATGCATCTAACAAAGGTCTAATATCCAGAATCTATAAAGAACTTAAACCATTGAACAAGAAAAAAACAAATAGCCCATTTAAATATGAGCAAAAGACATAAATAGACACTTCTGAAAAGAAGATATACAAGGGGCCAAGAAACATATGGAAAAATGCTAATCATCACAGAAATGAAAATCAAAACCACTATATCTCACACCAGTCAGAATGGCTATTATTTAAAAAGTCAAAAAACAACATATATTGGCAAGGCTGCAGAGAAAATGGAACACTTACATGCTGTTGGTGACAATGTAAATTAGTTCAGCCCCTGTAGAAAGCAGTTTGAGGATTTCTAAAAGAACTCAGAACTACCATTTAATCCAGCAATCCCATTTCTGAGTACATATCCAAAAGAAAACAAATTGTTCTACCAAAAAGACACATGCACTCACACGGTTATTGCAGCAATATTCACAATAGAAAACATGCATGGAATCAACATAGGTGCCCATTAATAATAGATTGGATAAAGAAAATGTGGTATATATACATTATGGAATACTACACAGCCATAAAAAAGAATGAAGTCGTGTCCTTTGCAGCAACATGGATACAGCTGGAGGCCATTATCCTAAGAGAATTAACACAGGAAGAGAAAATACTACATGTTCTCACTTGTAAGTGGGAGCTGAACATCAGGTGCTCGTGGACATAAAGATGGCAGCAATAGACTACCAGAAGGAGGGAGGAAAGGTAGGGAGCAAGAGTTGAAAAACTAACTGTTGGGTAATATTCTCAGTACCTGGGTAATGGGATTATTCATACCCCAAAACTCAGCATCATGCAATATACCCAGGTAACAAACTTGCACATGTATCCCCTGAATCTAAAATAAAAGTTGAACGATAAATAAATAAATAAACTGTACTACATGTCATCTAAATTCTATTTAGCAAAGACTTTTTTAAACTTATTCTACTTTAAGTTCTGGGGTATATGTGCACAACGTGCAGGTTTGTTACATATGTATACACGTGCCATGTTGGTTTGTTGCACCCATTAACTCATCATTTACATTAGGTATTTCTCCTAATGCTATCCCTCCCCCATCCCCCACCCCAACAGGCCCCGGTGTGTGATGTTCCCCGCCCTGTGTCCAAGTGTTCTCATTGTTCAATTCCCACCTATGGGTGAGAACAGGCAATGTTTGGTTTTCTGTCCTTGCGATAGTTTGCTCAGAATGATGGTTTCCAGCTTCATCCATGTCCCTACAAATGACATGAATTCATCCTTTTTTATGGCTGCACAGTATTCCATGATGTATATGTACCACATTTTCTTAATCCAGTCTATCTTTGATGGACATTTGGATTGGTTCCAAGTCTTTGCTATTGTGAATAGTGGTGCAATAAACATACATGTGCATGTGTCTTTACAGTAGCAGGATTTATAATCCTTTGGGTATATACCCAGTAATGACATGGCTGGGTCAAATAGTATTTCTAGTTCTAGATCCTTGATGAATTGCCACACTGTCTTCCACAATGGTGAAATTACTTTACAGTCCCATAAACAGTATAAAAGCGTTCCTATTTCTCCATATCCTCTCCAGCACCTATTGTTTCCTGACTTTTTAATGATCGCCATTCTAACTGGTGTGAGATGGTATCTCATTGTGGTTTTGATTTGCATTTCTCTGATGACCAGTGATGATGAGCATTTTTTCATGTGTCTGTTGGCTGCATAAATGTCTTTTTTGAAAAGTGTCTGTTCATATCCTTTGCCCACTTTTTGATGGGGTTGATTTTTTCTTGTACATTTATTTAAACTCTTTGTAGATTCTGGATATTAGCCCTTTGTCAGATGACTAGGTTGCAAAAATTTTCTGCCATTCTGTAGGTTGCCTTTTCACTCTGATGATAGTTTCTTTTGCTGTGCAGAAGCTCTTTAGTTTAATTAGATCCCATTTGTCAATTTTGGCTTTTGTTGCCATTGCTTTTGGTGTTTTAGTCATGAAGTCCTTGCCCATACCTATGTCCTGAATGGTATTGCCTAGGTTTTCTTCTAGGGTTTTTATCGTTTTAGGTCTAACATTTAAGTCTTTAATCCACCTTGAATTAATTTTTGTATAAAGTGTAAGGAAGGGATCCACTTTCAGCTTTCTACATATGGCTAGCCAGTTTTTGCAGCACCATTTATTAAGTAGGGAATCCTTTGCCCATTTATTGTTTTTGTCAGATTTGTCAAAGATCAGATAGTTGTAGATGTGTGGTGTTATTTCTTAGGCCTCTGTTCTGTGCCATTGGTCTATATCTCTCTTTTGGTACCAGTACCATGCTGTTTTGGTTACTGTAGCCTTGTAGTACAGTTTGAAGTCAGGTAGCATGATGCCTCTAGCTTTGTTCTTTTTGCTTAGGATTGTCTTAGAAATGTGGCCTCTTTTTGATTCCATATGAACTTTAAAGTAGTTTTTTCCAATTCTGTGAAGAAAGTCATTAGTAGCTTGATGGGGATGGCATTGAATCTATAAATTAC
Organism: Hylobates moloch; assembly: GCF_009828535.3. Classification (NCBI taxonomy): domain Eukaryota; kingdom Metazoa; phylum Chordata; class Mammalia; order Primates; family Hylobatidae; genus Hylobates; species Hylobates moloch. Next base: position 77,752,756 of record NW_026652284.1, read on the forward strand.
CTTGGAGAGTATGGACATTTTCATGATATTGATGATTCCTATCCATGAGCATGGAATGTTCTTTCATTTGTTTGTGTCCTCTTTTATTTCATTGAGCAGTGGTTGGTAGTTCTCCTTGAAAAGGCCCTTCACATCCCTTGTAAGTTGGATTCCTAGGTATTTTATTCTTTTTGAAGTAATTGTGAATGGGAGTTCACTCATGATTTGGCTCTCTGTTTGTTATTGGTGTATAGGAATGATTGTGATTTTTCCACATTGATTTTGTATCCTGAGACTTTGCTGAAGTTGCTTATCAGCTTAAGGAGATTTTGGGCTGAGACGATGAGGTTTTCTAAATATGCAATCATGTCATCTGAAAACAGGGACAATTTGACTTCCTCTTTTCCTAATTGAATGCCCTTTATTTCTTTCTCCTGCCTAATTGCCCTGGCCAGAACTTCCAACACTATGTTGAATATCAGTGGTGAGAGAGGGTATCCCTGTCTTGTGCCAGTTTTCAAAGGGAATGCTTCCAGTTTTTTCCCATTCAGTATGATATTGGCTGTGAGTCTGTCATAAATACCTCTTATTATTTTGAGATACATCCCATCAATATCTAGTTTATTGAGAATTTTTAGCATGAAGGGCTGTTGAATTTTGTCAAAGGCCTTTTCTGCATCTATGGAGACAATCATGTGGTTTTGTCTTTGGTTCTGTTTATGTGATGGACTACATTTATTGATTTGTGTGTGTTGAACCTGCCTTGCATCCCAGGGATGATGCCCACTTGATCATGGTGGATAAGCTTTTTGATATGCTGCTGGATTCGGTGTGCCAGTATTTTATTGAGAATTTTCGCATCAATGTTCATCAGGGATATTGGTCTAAAATTCTCTTTTTTTGTGTGTCTCTGCTAGGCTTTGGTATCAGGATGATGCTGGCCTCATAAAATGAGTTAGGGAGGATTCCCTCTTTTTCTATTGATTGGAATAGTTTCAGAAGGAATGGTACCAGCTCCTCTTTGTACCTCTGGTAGAATTCGGCTGTGAATCCGTCTGGTCCTGGACTTTTTTTGGTTGGTAGGCTATTAATTATTGCCCCAATTTCAGAGCCTGCTATTGGTCTATTCAGAGATTCAACTTCTTCCTGGTTTAGTCTTGGGAGGGTGTATGTCTCCAGGAATTTATCCATTTCTTCTAGATTTTCTAGTCTATTTGCATAGAGGTGTTTATAGTATTCTCTGATGGTAGTTTGTATTTCTGTGGGATTGGTGGTGATATCCCCTTTATCATTTTCTATTGCATCTATTTGATTCTTCTCTCTTCTTTATTAGTCTTGCTAGGGGTCTATCAATTTTGTTGATCTTTTCAAAAAGGCAGCTCCTGGATTCATTTATTTTTTGAAGGGTTTTTTTGTGTCTCTATCTCCTTCAGTTCTGCTCTGATCTTAGTTATTTCTTGTCTTCTGCTAGCTTTTGAATGTGTTTGCTCTTGCTTCTCTAGTTCTTTTAATCGTGATGTTAGGGTGTTAATTTTAGATCTTTCCTGCTTTCTCTGGTGGGCATTTAGTGCTATAAATTTCCCTCTACACACTGCCTTAAATGTGTCCCAGAGATTCTGGTATGTTGTGTCTTTGTTCTCACTAGTTTCAAAGAACATCTTTATTTCTGCCATCATTTCATTATTTAACCAGCAGTCATTCAGGAGCAGGTTGTTCAGTTTCCATGTGGTTGTATGCAGTTTTGAATAAGTTTCTTAATCCTGAGTTCCAATTTGATTGCACTGTGGTCTGAGAGAAAGTTTGTTGTGACTTCTGTTCTTTCACATTTGCTGAGGAGTGCTTTATTTCCAACTATGCGGTCAATTTTGGAACAAGTGCAATGTGGTGCTGAGAAGAATGTATATTCTGTTGATTTGGGGTGGAGAGTTCTGTAGATGTCTATTAGGTCCACTTGGTCCAGAGCTGAATTCAATTCCTGGATATCTTTGTTAACCTTCTGTCTCATTGATCTGCCTAATATTGACAGTGGGGTATTAAAGTCTCCCATTATTATCGTGTGGGAATCTAAGTCTCTTTGTAGGTCTCTAAGGACTTGCGTTATGAATCTGTGTGCTCCCGTATTGGGTGCATATGTATTTAGGATAGTTAGCTCTTCTTGTTGATTTGATCCCTTTACCATTATGTAGTGGTCTTCTTTGTTTCTCTTTATCTTTGTTGGTTTAAAGTCTATTTTATCAGAGACTAGGATTGCAACCCCTGCTTTTTTTTTTGCTTTCCATTTTCTTGGTAAATCTTCCATCCCTTTATTTTGAGCCTATGTGTGCCTCTGCACATGAGATGGGTCTCCTGAATACAGCACACTGATGGGTCTTGGCTCTTTATCCAATTTGCCAGTCTGTGTCTTTTAATTGGGACATTTAGCCCATTTATGTTTAAGGTTAATATTGTTATGTGTGAATCTGATCCTGTCCTTGTGATGTTAGCTGATTAATTTGCCCATTAGTTTATGCAGCTTCTTCCTAGCATTGATGGTCTTTACAATTTGGCATGTTTTTGCAGTGGCTGGTACCAGTTGCTCCTTTCCATGTTTAGTGCTTCCTTCAGTAGCTCTTGTAAGGCAGGCCTGGTGGTGTCAAAAGCTCTCAGCATTTGCTTGTCTGTAAAAGATTTTATTTCTCCTTCACTTCTGAAGCTTAATTTGACTAGATATGGAATTCTGGGTTGAAAATTCTTTTCTTTAAGAATGTTGAATATTGGCCCCCACTCTCTTCTGGCTTGTAGAGTTTCTCTTGGCCAACAGATCCACTGTTAGTCTGATGGGCTTCCCTTTGTGGGTAACCCAACCTTTCTCTCTGGCTGCCCTTAACATTTTTTCCTTCATTTCAACTTTGGTGAATCTGACAATTATGTGTCTTGGAGTTGCTCTTCTTGAGGAGTATCTTTGTTGTGTTCTCTGTATTTCCTGAATTTGAATGTTGACCTGCCTTGCTAGGTTGGGGAAGTTCTCCTGGATAATATCCTGAAGAGTGTTTTCCAGCTTGGTTCCATTCTCCCTGTCACTTTCAGGTACACCAATCAAACGTAGATTTGGTCTTTTCATATAGTCCCATATTTCTTGGAGGCTTTGTTCATTTCTTTTTATTCTTTTTTCTCTACACTTCTCTTCTAGCTTCATTTCATTAATTTGATCTTTGATCACTGATACCCTTTCTTCCACTTGATCAAATTGGCTACTGAAGCTTGTGCATGCATCACATCATTCTCGTGCCATGGTTTTCAGCCCCATCAGGTCATTTAAGGTCTTCTCTACGCTGTTTATTCTAGTTAGCCATTCGTCTAATCTTTTTTCAAGGTTTTTAGCTTCCTTGCAATGGGTTTGAACATCCTCCTTTAGCTTAGAGAAGTTTGTTATTACCAACCTTCTGAAGCCTACTTCTGTCAACTTGTCAAAGTCATTCTCCAGCTTTGTTCAATTGCTGGTGAGGAGCTGTGATCCTCTGGAGGAAAAGAGGCACTCTGGTTTTTATGATTTTCAGCTTTTCTGCTCTGGTTTCTCCCCCATCTTTGTGGTTTTATCTACCTTTGTTCTTTGATGATGGTGACATACAGATCAGGTTTTGGCGTGGATGTCCTTTTTGTTTATGTTGATGCTATTCCCATTTGTTAGTTTTCCTTCTAACAGTCAGGTCCCTTAGCTGCAGGTCTGTTGGAGTTTGCTGGAGGTCCACTCCAGATGCTGTTTGCCTGGGTATTACCAGCAGAGGCTGCAGAACAGCAAATATTCCAGGACAGCAAATATTGCTGCCTGATCCTTTCTCTGGAAGCTTCCTCTCAGAGGGGAATCTGGCTGTATGAAGTGTCAGTTGGCCCCTACTGGGAGGTGTCTCCCAGTTGGGCTACTCAGGGGTCAGGGACCCACTTAAGGCAGTCTGTCCATTCTCAGAGATCAAACACCATGCTGGGAGAACCACTGCTCTCTTCAGAGCTGTCAGACAGGGATGTTTACGTCTGCAGAAGTTTCTGCTGCCTTTTGTTCAGCTATGCCCTGCCCCCAGAGGTGGAGTCTACAGAGGCAGGCAGGCCTCACTGAGCTGTGCTGGGCTCCACTGAGTTTGAGCTTCCCAGCCACTTTGTTTACCTACTCAAGCCTCAGCAATGGTGGACTCCTCTCCCCAAACCAGGTTGCTGCCTCGCAGTTTGACCTCAGACTGTTGTGCTAGCAGTGAGCAAGATTCCATGGGCGTGGGACCTGCTCAGCCAGGCTTGGGATATAATCTCCTGGTGTGCTGTTTGCTAAGACCATTGGAAAAGTGCAGTATTGGGGTCGCAGTGTCCCGATTTTCCCGGTACAGTCTATCATGGCTTCCCTTGGCTAGGAAAGAGAAATTCCTCGACCCCTTGTGCTTCCCGGGTGAGGTGATGCCCCGCCCTGTTCAGCTCACCCTCCATGGGCTGTACCCACTGTCCAACCAGTCCCAATGGGATGAACCAGTTACCTCAGTTGAAAACACAGAAATCACCCGTCTTCTGCGTCAGTCATGTCAGGAGCTGCAGACCGGAGCTGTTCCTATTCTGCCATCTTGCCATCCATTCAGAAATATTTTTTTTGAGACAGAGTCTTGTTCTGTCTCCCAGGCTGGAGTGCAGTGTCATAATCTCGGCTCACTGCAACCTCTGCCTCCTGGACTCAAGTGATTCTCATGCCTCAGCCTCCCAAGTAGCTGGGATTACAGGCATGCCCCACTACACCTGGCTAATTATTGCATTTTTAGTAGAGATTCGGTTTCACCATGTTGGCCAGGCTAGTCTTGAACTCCTGGCCTCAAGTGATCCACCCACCTTGGCCTCCCACAGTGGTGGGATTACAGGCATGAGCCACTGTACCTGGCCTAGTAAAGAAAGATTCAAATATTTAGCATACAATACTTAGAGTAAAACAGAAACAGGGAAAGATTAATGACTAATCTATATTCATATTTCTTCAAAATGACAACTTGTATAACTCAACAGTGCTAAATATTTCTCCTAGTGTTTTGCATTTCTTTTCTAATTTGATTCACAGACCATTCCATAGCTCTGATACTCACCTAAATAGTCTAGAGGAAATTTTGACTGAAAACTAGAAACTTTGAATAGAATCTTTTTTTGTAATTTATTTGGTGTTTGCATTTTGAATACAAAATATACATGATAAAAATTATATATACATAAATTAAAATTTTAGTCTGAGTTCAGCACTGATTCTTATATTATCTCTGTGGAATCTGTTTTCTTTTTATTCTCTCTATAATGACAGCCCTAGCAACAATAAAGTCATTCTCTACTTGGTTAAAAAAATACAGAGCTAGAAAATATTTGCAAAATACATATCTCCTAAAGGAGAGTTTTCCATAATATACAAAGAACGCTTAAAACTCTACAATAAGAAAACAAACAACCTGATTTAAAAATGGACCAAAGGCCTTAATAGACGCCTTACCAAAGAAGATATACAGGTGGCAAATAAGTGCATGAAAAGATGCCCCACATCCTATGTCATCAGGGAAATGCAAATTAAAACAATGAGATACTGCTACACACCTACTAGAATGGCCAAAATCCAGAACACTGACAACATTAAATGCTGTCAAAGATATAGAGCAACAGGAACTCTCACTCTTTGCTGGTGGAAATGCAAAATGATATAGCCACTTTGGAAGACCACTTGGTAGTTTCTTGCAAATCTAAACATACTCATCAGCAGTCATACTCCTTGGTATTTCCCCAAAGGAGTTGATAACTTATGTCCCTGCAAAACATCTTTACTCATAATTGCCAAAACTTGGAAGCAGCCAAGATACTTTTGGTAAGTGAACAAATAAATAATAATCTCCATTCCATCTAGACAATGGAATATTATTCAGCACTAAAAAGAAATGAGCTATCAAGCCATGAAAGACGGAGGAAACTTACATGCATGTTACTAAGTGAAAGAAGCCAATGAGAAAAGGCTACATACTATATTATTCCAACTGTATGACACCTGGAAAAGGCAAAACTATGGAGACAGAAAAAAGATTACTCAGGAGGCTGAGGCAAGAGGATTGCTTGAACCCAAGAGTAGAAGGCTAGCCTGGGGAACATAGCAAGACTGTGTCCTTAGGGAAAAAAAATCAGTGTTTTCCAGGTTTGGGGGAAAAAGGGATAAATAGGAGGAGCATAGAGGGTTTTTAGGGCAGTAAAACTACTCTGTATGATACTTGATATGGTTTGGCTGTGTCCCCACCCAAATCTCATCTTGAATTGTAGTTCCCATAATTCCCACATATTGTGGGAGGGACCTGGTGTGAAATAATTGAATCATGGGGATGTTTTCCCCCATACCATTCTTGTGGTAGTAAGTCTCATGAAATCTGATGGCTTTATAAGGGGTTTCCTTTTTCACTTGGGTCTCATTCTCTCTCACCTACCATCACGTAAGACATCCCTTTGCTCCTCCTTTGTCTTCCACCATTTGTGAGGCCTCCCCAGCCATGTGGAACTGTGAGTCCATTAAACCTCTTTCCTTTATAAATTAGCCAGTCTTGGGTATGTTTTTATCAGCAGTGTGAAAACTGACTAATTCAATACTATAAAGGTGGATATTTGTCATTGTATATTTGTCCACAGAACATACAACATCAAGACTGAACCCTAATGTAAATTACAGACTTCATGTGATTATGATGTGTCAGTGGATGTTCATCTATTATAGCAAGTGCACCACTCTGGTGGGGGACATCAGTAATGGGGGAGGCTATGCATATGTGAAGGGAGGGGAAATGGGAAATCTCTATACTTTCCACTCAATTTTGTTGAGGACCTAAAACTGTTCTAAAAAATAATGTGTTTAAAAATAATTATAATAAAAGGTGCAGGATATATATATCCACCCCTCATCTTTTATATGCTAGGTAGACTCTGCCCCTGCAGAGTTGAGGAGCAGAGGAAGAACTGTAAAGGGCAGGGACAGGTCTTACTTGAGAGTATTTTGGTCTTGGTGCTCTTTGGACTCTTGCTGCATTGTATTAGTGGATTCACCAGAGACATGCTTAGTGATCTCTCACAAAATTCCCTTAACACATCTGATACTCCCACCAGCCAGCCACTTATTACCCATCCTTTAGCCCCTTGTTTCTGAAAGGCCACCCCATAGATCCTCTTTTAGGATCTTAACACCCCCTGCAGGTTATCCTGTTGAGACAATGTAAAATCACTCCAGATCATGATCCAGAGTGGATTGACTGGAAATTCACACATTTTCTCGCCCAAACTAGGAGTGCAGACTATTCTGTAGGCAACCATTTTTCTTTGCTCTGTCTTCTGGCCATCACAGTCCTCTGGCTTTTAGACTTTTCTAGAGCCTCTAAACCCCACAGTCTCCAGAGCTATCACATGCCTCCCAAGTCTTCTCTTCTACAAGGGCAGTATTATTAGATGCTTTAACAATTCTTTATATGATGTGCTTTTGAGGCTGTATTAGCTAGCTATTGCTGTGTAACAAACCAATCCAACCTTAGTGGTTTGAAGAACCATTACTATACCTCGTGAATCTATAGGTCAGCTGGATGGTTCTGCTTATCTAGGCCAGGCTTAGCTGATCTCAACTGGACTTACATATGCATTTGCAGCCCCAAGTGTCAGGTCAGCTGACTGGTCTAAGATATTCCTCTCCATGTGTGGCAGAGGGCTGACTTGACTTGGGCGACAGGTATAACTATGTTATGTGTTTCTCATCATCCAGCAGGCAAGCCTGGGCTTGGTCACATGGCAGAGGCACAATTACAAGAGAAAGTGTGGAAACATGCAAGGACTCGTGAAGCCTAACTCAGAACTGCTATCCTGCCATTTTTGCCATTTGCTATACAGGCCAAAGTAAATCATAAGGCTTGATTCAAGGGTTGGAGAAACATTCTTCATCTCTTATGGGAGGAGCTGCATGATCAAACTGCAAAAATCTCTAGTATATGGAAAAAGGGGACATTTCTGCAATCAATCTATAACGCAAGCAATTCCTTCTTCTGGTCTTTACAATAAGCTCCAGCTCCTATTCACCCCACTTAGCCCTACCTCTATTAGTCTAGCCTAAAATGGACATTAATATATCAAGGAAGTTGCTGTTAAACTAAATTTGGCCTAAGGATGCCTCCATACTTTGAGTCCCTAGTAACAAACTGCAACCTATCTTAGGATGTAAATTAACTAAAAGCCTAATTTAGGAATATAGTTTTGTAACAAGTTGAGTCTCATCCAATCACAGCAGCTGAGCCTCAGTCAATCACAGGCAGCCAACTGATCAGACCACGTCCAAATTAGGCAAATGCCAAGTTGTAACCAATCAAAATTTTTCTATACCTCACTTCCACTTTCTATCAATAATTGCTGCCTGCCCACCTTGTGGAGTGGAGGTCTCTGAATCTCTTCTGGTTCTAAGGGCTCCCTGATGTGAATTATCCACATATACAGGGCCCCTCTGACCTGATTTAACACAAAAAAGAAGTCGAATCAGGAGCTGTAGTCTCTGCAGTTTGTGGTGGGAGAATTATGATTCCTGTTAGAAAGACCCTTCTTATCCAGAGCAAGCCTGGTAAGACCAAGCGCAGATGTGTGGTGTCAGGTCGGTCCAGCAGCCCCTTGTGGATATAAGCCTAATACCATTCAGAAAGCAATGAGAGGGAAAAGAAAGGAAATCAAAGAGCAGGTCAGTGAAGGAATAAATCAAAAGGAAGAATCCAGAAAAAGAGAGAAATTAGACTGTAGTGTATTTATTTTTATGGGAGAAAAAAACATATTGGGATATGAGACGGTGGGCAGGGGAGAAGAAGCGGGACACATCTCTGATGAATTCCCTGCTCATTCTTTAGCATGCAAAAGCTAGTGCCTATTTGGCAGATCATTTTAAAAGGCTCTGTTCATTCCAGTCCCAGCAGGTGGAGATTTAAGGGGTAAGGCTGTCTGATCCACTGAGTGGATGGGCTGTATTTGGAGTTTCTGGGAAGCCATTTTAATCTCTCTTCAAAGAGGCCAGTTACTATTGTATTACCGCAAGAATGCATCGTAATTCCAGTGGTCCTTACCACACTAAACTGAGATTGCTTTTCATAGACAGCCTCCCTTGAATTTTGGTTTCTTGGTGAGAAATTTTACAATCCCTCATATCCCCCCAAAATAAAAAATATTTAAAATAATAAGAAATGGAAAAAACAGAGCAAGACTCTGTCTCAAAAAATAAATAAAATATAAGACTAAAGAAAAAAATTAATAGTACACAAGACTAAAGAAAAAAATTAATAGTACACAAGACTAAAGAAAAAATTAATAGTATACAAATGCTATAATATAGTTATTAAAGTGTTTCTCCCAAAGGTATGGGTTAGCTTTCTTTTTTTTTTTTTTTGAGACAGAGTCTCGGTCTGTCGCCAGGCTGGAGTGCAGTGGCACAATCTCAGCTCACTGCAATCTCCACCTCCCGGGTTCAAGTGATTCTCCTGCCTCAGCCTCCTGAGTAGCTGGAACTACAGGCACATGCCACCACTCACAGTTAATTTTTGTATTTTTAGTAGAGGCAGGGTTTCACCACGTTGGCCAGGATGGTCTCAATCTCCTGACCTTGTGATCTGCCCATCTCTGCCTCCCAAAGTGCTGGGATTACAGGCATGAGCCACCACACCCGGCCCTGGGTTAGCTATTCTGAAGCACTTTACATGGGTACTAGAATCAAATAATTAAATAGTGTATATTGTAGATAAAGAAAGCTAGACTATTAGAGAAAAGTTTACAAAGAAAGACTAAAATGGACCTGGCATGGTGGTTCATGCCTGTAATCCCAGCACTTTGGGAGGCTGAGGCAGGTGGATCACCCGAGGTGAGGAGTTCGAGATCAGCCTGGCCAAAATGGTGAATCCCTATCTCTACTAAAAATACAAAATTAGCTGGGCGCAGTGGTGGGACCCTGTAGTTCCAGCTACTTGGGAGGCTGAGACAGGAGAATTGCTTGAACCCGGGCAGCGACGGTTGTACTGAGCCTTGATCGCGCCACTGCACTCCAGCTTGGGTGACAGAGCGAGACTCCATCTCAAAAAAAAAAAAAAGAACCCTCTGGTCTTGAATTGGAATCAGAAGTATTAGGAGAAACTCACTGTTTTTAATATCTATACAGACAGATATGTGCAGAAATATAAATGTGGGGGTGTTGCTATACATACCTGTATTTTCTGGCTCTGTCTGCTGGATAGGCCTAAAAGCAATGACAGTCCAGTAGCAATGAGCATGCCTAATTGCCCAGATTTTTATTTCTACTCACTTTTCCCCAATTTCTTAGAGAAGCAGGTGATTCTAAGGCTGGGGCAGGAAAAATGCAAGACAGATGTCTTGTGGTGGCAGAAAAATGAAAGTACTCAAAAAAGATTGTGAGCTTGCCAGAGAACACGAGCTAACCTGAAAGAGCTCCTAACAACTAAAGATGGAAAAGGTTAAACAACAAAATAAATAATGATAGCATTATATTTTAATCAGTAAAATTAGCTAAATGTCCATGAGTCTATACTGATATAAATAAGCAATGAAATACATAAACAAATGGGAAGAAAGGACATCTCTTCCCTAAAGAACAATTCCAAGCAATATACAGAGAAGAGAGAAACAAAAAATCACTATTTGGTAAACACCACAGTAAAAATTGTTGCAGACAAGATCTACTTATGAATCTTAAAATTACTGGAGAAATTTGAAGAGGAAATAAATATTTTTATATTCTCAATACACCTACTCAAGATATTTATGAACTACAAAGGGAACGATAACTCTACAGTGGGAAGACTCATCAGGTACCACCTGAAAGAAGTAATCAAGGTTAATATCACCAGTAGTAAGACCTACTGACATAATGAACCCTTTAATATGATGCCCTGAGGATACAATATCATTTTTGTTTTGCTCTTAACAAAAACATACAACCTCATTCTAATTGTGAGAAATGATCAGGCAAGCCAAATTGAGAAATATCCTACAAAATAACTGATTAATACTCTTCAAAATAAGTCAAAGTCCTAAAAGGACAGACTGAGGAATTGTCATGGTTTAGAGGAGATGAAGGAAAAATGACAACAAATAAGATGAAAAGCGGGATTCTAATTAAGATCCAGGAACATCTGAAAAAGAAATCAAAAAAGGAATTCCATTTACAATAGTCACAAATAAAATTAAATGCGTATGTATTAGCCAAAGAAGTGAAAAATCTCTATAATGAAAACTATAAAATACTGATGAAAGAAATTGAAAAGGACATCAAAAAATGGAAAGATATTCCATGTTAATGGATTGGAAAAATCAATATTATTAAAATGTCCATACTGCCCAAAGCAATCTACAAATTCAATGCAATTCCTATCCAAATTCCAATGACATTCTTCATAGAAATTTTTAAAACCCTAAAATTTATATGGAGCCCCAAAAGACCCAAAATAGCCAAAGCTATCCTGAGCAAAAAACGACAAAACTGGAGGAATCACATTATCTGACTTCAAATTATACTACAGAGTTATAGTAACCAAAACAGTATGGTACTGGCATAAAAACAGACACATAGGGGCTGGGGTGGTGGCTCATGCCTATAATCCTAGCACTTTGGGAGGCCAAGACAGGTTGATCGCTTGAGCTCAGGAGTTCAAGACCAGCCTGGGCAACATAGTAAAACTCTATCTCTACAAAAAATACAAAAATTGTCTGGGCATGGTGGCACACATCTGTAGTCCTAGCTACTCAGGAGGCTGAAGTGGGAAGATGGCTTGACCCGGGGGGTGGAGGTTGCAGTGAGACAAGGTCATGCCACTGTACTCCAGCCTGGTGGCAGAGCCAGATGCTGTCTCAAAAAAAAAAAAAAAAAAAAAAAAAAAAAGACACAGAGCCAGTGGAGAACCCAAAAACAAATCCATACACCTATACACCTATAGTGAACTTATTTTTGGCAAAGGTGCCAAGAACATACACTGGGGAAAATGGATTAAAGACTTAAATCTAAGACCTCAAATATAAAACTATTAAAAGAAAACATTGGGGAAAAAAGAAAAAACACTGGGGAAACTTTCCAGGATACTGGATTGGGCAGATTTCTTGAGTAATACCCCACAAGCACAGGCAACCAAAGCAAAAATGGATACATCAAGTTAAAAAGCTGCTGCACAGCAAAGGAAACAATCAACAAAGAGACAACCCACAAAATGGGAGAAAATATTTGTAAATTACCCATCTGACAAGGGATTAATAACCAGAATATATAAGGAGCTCAAACAACTCAATAGAAAAAAAATTGAAAATGGGCAAAATATTTGAATAGACATTTCTCAAAAAAAAAGACATGCGAATGGTAGGCATTTGAAAAGGCACTCAACATCATTAACCATCAGAGAAATAAAAATCAAAACTACAATGAGATATAATCTCATCCCAGTTAAAATGGCTTTTATCCAAAAGACAGGCAATAACAAATGCTGGCAAGGATGTGGCGAAAAGGGAACCCTCATATGCTGTTGGTGGGAATGTAAATTAGTACAACCACTATGAAAACAGTTTGGAGGTTCCTCAAAAAACTAAAAATAGAGCTACCACATGATCCAGCAATTCCACTGTCAGTTATATTCCTAAAAGAAACAAAAATCAAGATATTGTAGAGATATCTGAACTCCCATGTTTGTTGCAACACTGTTCACAATAGCCAAGATTTGGAAGCAAACTAAGTGTCTATCAGCAGATGAATGGATAAAGAAAATGTGGTACATATACATAATGGAGTACTATACAGCCATAAAAAAGAATGGGATCCTGTCATTTGCAACAACATGGATGGAACTGGAGGTCATTGTGTTAAGTGAAATAAGTCAGTCACAAAAAGACAAACTTTTCATGTTCTCACTTACTTGTGGTAAGTAAAAACTAAAACAATTGAACTCATAGAGATAGACAGTAGAAGGACAGTTACCAGAGACTAGGAAGTACAGTGCTGGGGTGGAGGGCATGGGGGAGAAGTGGAGATGGTTAATGGGTACAAAAAGTAGTTAGAAAGAATGAATAAGACCTAGTACATGATAACACAACAGGGTAACTGTTGTCAATAATAATTTAATTGTACATTTTAAAATAACTAAAATAGTATAATTGGAATGTTTGTAACACAATGTTTGAGAGGATGGATACCCCATTTACCATTATGTGAGTATTACACACTGCATGCCTGTATCAAAGTATCTCATGTACCCCATAAATATACACACCTACTATGTACCCACAAAAATTTTTTAAAAAATTAAAAAAAGATCCAGGAACAGAAAAAGGACACGACTGAAAAAAACTAGGGAAATTATAATAAGAGCTACAGTTAGTTAATAATATTATACCATTGTTAATTTTTCGGTTTTGATAATTGCAGTATGGTTATATAAGATTAATATTAGATTAAAATTAAAGTGAGAGGTATATGGGTATCCTCTATATTATTTTTGCAATGCTTCTGTAACTCTAAAATTAGCTCAAAAAAGGGTTTTAAAAAGAGAAATTCAATTAAAAATGTGAGCAAAATATTTGAACAGATACTCATTAAAGATGTGTCAAAAGAAGCCAATGAGAAGATGTTTAACATGTTCAGTCATTAAGGAAACAAACACTAAAACCACAATGAGATACCACTACATATCTATTAGAATAGCTAAAATTAAAAAAAAAAAACCTAACAATACCAAGTGCTGGTTTGAGAATGTGGGGTAGCTGCATTTTTCATGCATTGCTGGTGGGAATACAAAATGATAGTGATTTGGGAAAACAGTTGGCAGTTTCTGATAAATTACATACTATATGACGCAAGGATCCCACTCCTAGGTATTTACCCAAGAGAAATTAGAACTTATGTCCCCCCAAGAACTTAGTTGCAAATATTTATAATGGTCTGTTTATAATAGCCTCAACCTGGAAATAAAATGTTTCTTACTAAATGATTAAACAAACTATGGCATATTCCCACCCTCTGATTCTTGGGAAAGGCTGGGAAAGTTGTTATCTGAGAGTTTTGCAAAAATAACAGGAATCAATGATATACGCACCTAGAGGTCAGAGGATGAGAAAACACACAGTATGATTTATCCCACTGAGTCACCTTTTGGGCCCTATGGGGCCCATGTTGAATGGATTCCTGGAAATCTCTTCTCTCTTGGCCACCCTCCCTCTGTCCCATCCCCATTCCCAGGATCTAGCCTCCCCTCTTCCAGCACCTACAAGGTCAAGGGGAGACCTTCCTCCCTGGCTTCACTGAGGATAAACACAGTGTCTTCACAGTTCCCTGGGCTTCTTGGTTCCCTCAAAGAGGAGTGTCTGGAGGCTGAGCAATCAATGCGGTTCTTAGCATAATTTTAGATATTTGGCTAGACATTTATTGAGTGCTGACTGTATGCCAGCAATCAGGGAGACAATGACAAAACAGACAAAATTCCTGCCCTAATGAATAGTGATAATAATAATTTAATTTTAAAAGAGAAAAACTAATGGAATCATGGCTCAAGGTAGACACCTTGAGCTGGAAGAGGTCCTGGAGGGAAGAAGACAAATCTGGGGGGTGGCTTGCCCTTTCTTCAAATACGATGCTTGCTTATCTCCTTAGGGAGCTCAAAGATCTTTCCTTTTTTAACTTTCTTTAAATAGCCTCCAGTGGACTCTTCCACATCACAGTTTCTATTGAACATATTTGAGTTAAGAAATTCTCTAATTGATGGTAAGATATAAGTAACAATTAATGGTATTGGAATTGAAAGGTACAAGGTAGAAAAAAAACCCATTTTTCTTTAAATATCCTGATATGCTTTGAATTTTTATCATGTGTATACAATTTTTATATCACAAATAATATTAACAAATTTTTATATGTTCTTCTTTCTGTGGTCCTATGACAGAATGTACTATCACTAGCATTTTCTCCTAAGCTAACAATATATAATCAAATCCTTCAAAAGCCCATGACTTTTTAAGAATTGAGCATCAAGACCGTACAAGCCTCCTGACCAAACCTTGCCTTCTATTTCCATCCGTGCTCCCACTTCACTTCACTGTAATTATACAACTAAGGTGATCTTTCACCCTGATAATAAACACTAATGTCTATGTCATTCCTCTGTTCATAACACTCCCATTGCTCCCTATTAAAAAAAAGAATTGAGCGTCAAGGAGCAATTCCATTTCTAGAAAATTATTCTGCAGAGGTAGTGAAGCATATCAATATGGAATGTGGGCTCTGGAATGAGACCTGGATTTAAAACCTAGCTCTGCCACATTCTACCTGTGTGACCCTGAGCAAACTACTTAACGTTGCTTCTACTAATTCCTGCCTCCAATACCTACCCCATTGGCCTGTTAAGAAGATTAATTGAGATAACACATGTAAAGTTCTTTGCCCACAGCTTAGACCAAAGAAAATACAATTATGCTTCACTTAATGATGGGGATACACTCTGAGAAATGTGTTGTTAGGCAGTTTCTTCATTACTCAAACATCACAGAGTGAACTCACACAAACCTAGATGGTACAGCCTACTACACACCTAGGGTAGATGGTATAGCCTATTGCTCCTAGGCTACAAACCTGTACAACATGTTACTGTCCTGAATACTGTAGGCAATTGTAACACAGTGGTATTTGTATACCTAAACACAGAAAAGGTACAGTAAAAATAGGATATAAAAGATTTAAAATGGTACACTTCTTTTTTTTTTTTTTTTTTGAGACAGAGTCTCGCTCTGTCACCCAGACTGGAGTGCAGTGGTGAGATCTCGGCTCACTGCAAGCTCTGCCTCCTGGGTTCACGCCATTCTCCTGCCTCAGCCTCCCGAGTAACTGGGACTACAGGCGCCTGCCACCACGCCTGGTTAATATTTTGAATTTTTAGTAGAGATGGGGTTTCACTGTGTTAGCCAGGACGGTCTCGATCTCCTGACCTCATGATCCGCCCACCTCAGCCTCCCAAAGTGCCGGGATTACAGGCGTGAGCCACCACACCTGGCCTAAAACGGCACACTTCTATAGGGTGCTTACTGTGAATGGAGCTTGCAGGGCTGGAAGTTGCTCTGGGTGAATCAGTGAGTGAGCAGTGAGTGAATGTGAAGGCTGAGGACATTACTGTGCACAACTGTAGACCTTATCAACACTATACTCTAAGCCTACACCAAATACGTTTTTTAAATTTCTTTCTTCAAAAAAATTCTTTTTTCAATAATAAATTAACCTTAGCTACTGTAACTTTTTTACTCTATAAACTTTAATTTTTTAACTTTTTGATTTTTTTGTAATAACACCTAGCTAAAAACACAAATGCATTGTACAACTATAGAAAAATATTTTCTTTTTTTTTTTTTTTTTTCTTTTTTTTTGAGTCAGAGTCTCACTTTGTCTCAAGGCTGGAGTGCAGTGGCGTCAGCTCAGCTCACTGCAACCTCCACCTCCCAGGTTCAAGTAATTCTCCTGCCTCAGCCTCCCAAGTAGCTGGTACTACAGGCGCACACCACCACGCCCAGCTAATTTTTGAATTTTTAGTAGAGACAGGGTTTCACCATGTTGGCCAGGCTGGCCTCGATCTCTTGACCTCGTGATCCGCCCACCTCAGCCTCCCAAAGTGCTGGGATTACAGGCGTGAGCCACTGCGCCCGGCCATGTGGATGTTTTCTAACGGCTTCTATATTCTCAGTGACATAGGCAGCAAGCCTATCTCATAGTAAGGATTGTGGAGGGGGCTTGAGAAGAGAGAAAAAGATGTGAAATAGCTAACCAGAGGGGTGGGAGTGTAAGTGGACTAGGAAAACTTAATGAGATTGCCAGGCAGCAATAAAGGCCCACTTGAAGTTAATGGCCATGAATTTAAAAGGGCTCCAGTCAGCATGACCATGAGAGTTTTTCTCCAGCTGTACTCATTGAACAGACACAGAATCAGCACAGTTGAATTTAAACAGGAATTTGCCAAGAGAATATAATAAAGGGAGAAAAAGAAAGGAAATTAAGAGTATACATGAGGGAGTGATAGAATTTGGACCATGGAATCCAAGTGAAGCAAAAGAGGGAGGGCTTGATGGATTGCCCCCATCAGTGGTGCTAAAAGTTTCATCATTAGGATTCTAGAGGGAGTAAGCCACAAAGAGTGGTATGCTTCCAGCTGATATTGTGGACGTGGCATGGTTATCAGTGATGGTGAGGTCTAGGGTATGACCTTGAAGTGGAGGCTGAGATATTGTGGAGCAAAAGATCATTGGAGGAGAGAAAGTAAAAGAATTGAGAAGCAAGGGTGCTAGCACAGTCATGTATGTGGACATTAAAAACCTCCCAGACTCATATCAAGAGAGGTTTTATTCCTATAGAAAGCATGACACAGAGCATCACCCTTCAAGGAATGAGAGGTGGGGGAAGGTAGAGGTTGGAAGACATTTGCAACAGAAGAAATCATAGATGCTACCATCTGATTGAGGTTCAAAGCTAGCGTTTTCAGGGAGAAGACAAGGAGAATGATCTGAAAGTGGCAATGAAGAATAACACCAAACCCATCTCTAGGCTTCATGAAGGAATATAGGAGAGAAAGCAGCCACTGTATCAAAGGGAGGCAGAGGGGGGCCAAGGTTCAGTTGTTAGAGCGAGGAGGTGAAGAAGAATTTCTAAGAGGCTGGAGATACAGGTCAATAGAGGGCACAGTATAACAAATTTGAGAATTCTGGGTGTGAGGGGCAGGGAGAGTAGGTCAGAAAGGGGGATGCACAGAGCCTTATAGGCACTAGCATCCTGGGGAATAAGGGTGACCAGGAAGATGGAGGTAAACTGACTCCCAGATGATTCATGCTGACAGTTTCAAGTCGGCAATGGTATTAAAGCCATCGATGTTGCAGGGAGGGGGGCAGTAGAAGACAAGTTTGCAGGGTTCTGGGAATCCCTCTGCTCTCCTGCCAGCAGATGAAGATGCAGGGAGAGGGGTGACCTGCTACGTGTACATTTCTGGAGCTTTTCATCACTCATTGGATGGGGAGATTATAGACAATTTCAATTTTCTTTTGCTTATCGGATTCTACAGTTTATATCAGGAAGGCATACCCCTTTTGTGATAAGAATATTTTACCCAATCCCAGAACTTTCCAATTCTTCCAGCTATTGTGTGACTTTAAATTAGTCATTTAAAAAATTTAGAGTGTCTCCATTTGTTTATTAAAAATGTAAATGGAAGGTTAAAGTATTTCCTGTATGTACAAATATAGGAGAGAGTTCTATCACTTACAAAGGAAAAGCTTTCACATTCATGTAAATCTACATTCCGGAATCATCACCAATTGGCCTAGAACCTGATCTTTCCATGCTGTTACTGAAATATTTACCCCTAAGAATGACAGTGCTCTATCTACTTTCTAAGAGTTCTATTTGTTTGTATTAACCCATGGAAGTCAAGACATTATGAGCCAGAACAAGATCACAGAAAGCAGAAATCACCTGTTCTGATTAAATCAACCTTAGGAAAGAGGCTATGGCAAGCCTCACAGGTGTCTATTTCCAGACACTGGACGCAATTCATCTGTAAGAAATCGGCAAAAGCCAATTCAAATTATTTTTAAAGCATTATGAGGTGGGGTAGATTATTACTAATACCAGGAAAAGCTACTCCTACAGCCCAAGCCCCTGTTAAAACCAAAGACAGAACATTTCCTTCTCTGCTAATAGTGAGAAGGCACATTGTGTTGCCCTATCCCCTTGTGAATTCCTTCCCATCAAAAGAACCCCAACAATGCTCCCATAAAATTCATTCCTTTATAACTAACAGACTATTCAACTCTCCAAATTGCAAGAAAGACTTCTAAATGGGTCTTTTAGAATAAAATGTGTTTCCTGAAGAAGAAATTGGAATGGCGGTTTGGAGCACTGAAAGCCTGTATTTATCCAGGGAACGGGAACTTCTTTTGGAGTTACTTTGCCCTGAAATGTTGTCTTGCTATTACATGAAAAATAACAGCTCTCAGCCAGACCAGTATTTGCCAGCCTTCCTGAGCATTTAGTGATGACAGCAATGAGGCCTCTCCCCAGAATGGCCATCCATAATCCAACGACAGTCTCAGGCTGTGAGCCATCTTTAAAAAGACCAACCCGACTTTACCCCAATTGCTTTCTGACCCAAAGCCCATTAAACTAGACTCCCGGTCAGGTCCATTTGTGCTTTATGTCTAATTTTAAAGGAGTGTGTTCTGGGTCAAGAGATTATTTCCAATCCTCTTTTAAATTGTCTAAAATTCACAGGCTGATAGACACCAGGAAGATCAATGTGGATAGAATAGATGCCCATCTGTCTAATGAGATTTGGATGTTCAATTTTACTGACCTGTTGATTCTAGCTACCATCCAGTTGGCCAGAGGTTACTTCCACAGTGTGTTTCTATTTTCTTGTTCAGAAAAATTTAAAAGTATTGGAGCGAGGGGCCCCCATTGCTTCCTCAGGAGCAAGAATGAGACAGATCTTTTCATGAAGACTTTTTCTTGCACCAACTTAAGAAGTTTTTGTTGCCCTCGGCATTGATGCATTTTTTTCCCTAGATGTTTCCTCTTGGAGCCCAGTAAACTATTTACTCCATCCCTAACATTCCTGCTTCAGGTACTTGCAGATGATTTGGATACTCCCTCCTCAACCCTGTTTGGCTGTATTGTAAACACATCTAACCATCTCATTTCTTATTCGTCCTGACTCCTGCTCTTCCCCTAATAAATCAGACATAACTAGTTGTGGCTTTTCCTAAATATTCTAGTATTTTTCAACCGTTTCCTAGCACTTGGTGAAATGTAATTGTATTGGTTTGCTATTTCTGTGTAACAAAAAAACCACAATATCTTAGTGTTTAACAGTAAGCATTTAACTTTCATATCTGTGGGTTGGCTGGGAGTCAGCTGATCTAGGCTGGGCTCAGCTAGGGTGGCCTGACTGGGAGGGTTCAGCTGGGTTGGGTCTGTTCTGTGTACCTCTTTTCCCCCTCCTAGCATCAGAGGCCTAGATGTGTTCTCCTCATAGCAATGGCAGAATATAAAAAGGAAAATGGAAACACATAGACCTCTTAAAAATGAGGCTCAAAAATGATGCACTATTACTTCCACCTCTTTCTCTTGGTCAGTGCAAATCACATGGCCCAACCCAAGTCAAGGGACAGGGAAGTATACTTCCATCCCTTTCATAGGGGGAACTACAAAGTCACATGGCAAGTGGCATGGATACAGGACATAGTGAAGAGCTGGGGCTAAAAATGCAATCTACCATAGTAGCCGATGCATCTGAACCATCACACAAGTATCTTTCTAAGACCTGGTATTTTTCATTGTTCTCTTTAAGTACCACGAAACAGCTACATTATTGGTATTTTTAGCAGTATTGCTGATGCTCATCAGAGATTGTGAGTCCTTGAAGGGCGTCTAGAACCTGATTTCCCTCGCAGAATAGAGATAGAGCCTGTTTAAGAGAGAAGCCTTAAGCCCCTCCAGGACCAGATCAGGATGATTGTGGAAGCACTAAAAAGTAACTAGTGTCATTTTAAACTCTGATGATGAAGTAATAATGATAGGCAGTTTTTATTGAGTATCTAATATGTTCTAGGCCATTGATATATACTCTTTTATTGATAATCTCACTACAAACCTGCACACTATTATTATCGCTGCTTTCTAAGGAGGAAATTGGCTCTAAAAGATTAAGACTCTTGCCCAATATTACATGAGTTTTAAATGCAAAAGGTAAGTTTCAAACCCATGTTAGTCCTAATCGCAGTATCTATATTCTCTCCAATACCTCCCATGAAATAAGGTTTAAGAATCCTCTTGATGCCTGTAATATGTACATACATACACAAAATATACAAGAGATGGAGTAAAATAACAAAAGCAAGATAAAGAACATTTAGTATAATATACTATCTTTGGGGTTTAAAAAGTAGGGGCAAGGATAGGTAGGAAGAAAATTAAAATTTGTGTTTCTACTTGCTTGTCTATGCATGAAGAAACTCTAGAACAATACTAAGGACTGTGATTACATATGAGGAAGTGGAATGAGGACAAGGATGGGAGGGAGAATTTCATGGTGTATCTATTGATACTTCCTGGTTTTTTGAACAACATGAATGATAGAGCTACCCATAGAATTAAATATAAAGATAAATAAATAAATACTGGACCAAACTAGGGTAGGACAGAGAAATGAGCTAAGGCTTTGAGGAGTTTAGTGTCTACAAAGCTCCATTAAAAAGAGCAGCAGTTTGTGGGGGAAGATGAGATTTAGAGATCCAGTTCCATCTATACTCTACCAGGCTATTATTTGAACAGGAAAAGGTATTGGCATAGACGGTCTCATCCAGAATAGTGCTACCAGGACAGTGACTCAGAGCTATTAATGGGAAAAACAATTATTCCTCTGTACTAGATGTTAATCAATCCTAGCTGCATTTAGCCCCATCTTGTGCTACTATGTGATTTGCTGCCTGCAATCCCTTTGTACCTCAGTGTGACAGATCCTAAGATCCTTCTCTCCCTACCTTGAAATTCTTTTTACTGGATGTCACTGCTTGAATTATCTTCATTATTATTTATCAGTTTCTCCTATTTATAGGTTCCCTGTTACCAATTCCATTTGAATTATATCTCTTGAATCAGTGACTGTTTTTACCATTTACAGATCATTGTTAAGCATTTATTTAGTGTGAGGTTTGACTATAAAATAAAGTGAACATTTCTAATACAATATAACTTGCATATATAAATGAGTGTTTTCATTTCAAAGTAGTCACTTCAGGATGTTATTCCCCTAACAATTTAGGAGATTATACTCATAATTGTTTCCTTGCCATTAGCTGAAAAACATGCTAACAATTACTCTTGCCAAGCTCATCCTTTAAGACTCAGATTAGGTATCCTCTCCCTCTGACAGCCTTTCTGGAATCTTCAGATATTCATTATTTATGATCCAATAGGTTCTGATCATGGCAGATTATATTTTCCAAAATGGCTACAATAGCATCTCCCATCCACAGGCTATTATTCAATAACTTTGATACTTCTTCCAACAAAAGAAGGTCTATATTCCCTCTCTTTAAATATGGGCAGGGTTGTGACCATATCAGAAAGATGTTATGGCTCTATTATTTGTAGAGCTATATCTTAACAGGGGTTATAATTTCTCCCTGATTCTCTTTGGAGTTTATTCTTGGAACCCAGCCACAAAGCCCGGGCAGCCAAAGGAAGAGGCTGCATGTAAGTGGTCAGGCTGACATTCCCAGCTAAGGTCCCAGACAACAGCCAGCATCAACTACCAGACATACAAGTAAACATGTCTTCAGATGAGTCTATACCTGAGCCATCAATTCATCCTCAGTCTTCAAGTATCCCCAATTGAGGTCCCAAACATCATGGAACCAAAACAAGACATCTCTACTGGCATGTCTAGAATTCCTGATGCACAGAATCCACAAACTAACAAAATATTTGCTCTCATACGCCACTAAGTTTGGGGTGGTTTGTGGTAAATCAATAGTATCTGAAATAGGTTTTGATACCTATTTCAGTATCAAAAAAAAGTATGCTGCTATAATGAAACCTAAAACATTTAGCATTGACTTGGTATTGGTTGATTGGTGGAAACCTATAAGGCTTTGAGGGGGCTGTTGGTGAAGGATTAAAGGAACATTTTTTTTCAGTGTTATTGAAAGCTGGAGAAGAGGACACCCTTGCTAGTAGAGGCAGAAAGTTTAGCAACACTGTCACTTGCAGTAACGTAGAAAGTAGGGTTGTATCTAATAAAGTCAATGAGCTAGATTAGGAGATTTTTAGTCACAATGTTGAAAATGACAGCTGGCTTCTTGTATCCTATAAAAAAAAGTGAGGAAAGAAATCAGCTAAGGAATGGAATGTTGAATATAAAGAAGACAGGACTTAGTGGGTTCAAACATAAAACTGTTTTCCATTCTCAACCTCTTGAGTGGCAAACAAATATTAAATTAACAAAGTATTTCAGGCCAAAAGTCAAATCTAGGCTGGGACACTAAGAACCTTTGTTTAAACCTTGTAGCATCTTTCCAACGAGCAAAAGATCTGACAGTTCTGAAGATCTGAAGGGCATACTTCAGAGACATTCTCCATTAAACAATGTGGTTTCTAACAACTATAAGGGCATTGTCCCACAGTAGTCTCACAGAGAGCCTGAGGTAGAAAAGACTTACTGCCAAGAGTTTTGTGGCATGGGTTTTAAGCAATGGAGGGGTTTATAAATAGATACATAGGAAATCTGCAAAGATTTTTTTAAAATTGTATCAGCCTTGATTTTAAAAGTCAAAGAGCAGAACAGAGACAGGAGTTCTTTGATCTTTAAAGTACTACAAGTAAAGAAACCGGCTGAGAAAACTACTCAGTGGATACTAGCAGCTTCTTATAGAAAAAGGAAGATAACTCAGAGAATAGAAGCAAAAGCCCAGAGAAAACTCCCAGGCAGTAGGACTGAGCCCTAATTAAGGAACTGACAACATATGTCCAGCTCAATTTCAAAATTGCTGTGGACCAGTGATAATAGCTGGGAAATCAGTGTGTTTCCTATTTTTTCTCTTTCTAAATGGGAGTGCTATTACAGTTAGTCAATGCCTATCCCACAGTTGTATATTTGATGGGTAAGGGGGAAGGCAGATAACTTGTCTCTTTAGTTCACTGGTCTTTAGAGAAACTGCATCAGAGGAGCTAAGTGAAAAGACTTTCATCACACTGGACTTGATGTAAGTGATAAGATCTTGGATTTCAAGCTGATGCCATTTTGAGATGAGACTTGGGGCTCTTGGAGAAGGGGATGTGTGTATTTTGCATGTGAGAGATATGTGAATTATTGTGGCCAAAGGGTAGACTGTGGCAGATTGTATTTTCTACTCCCATACGATCTTCTTACAATATGACTTCGGGACTCCTCACATGAGAAGTGGGGTTTACATCCCCTCCCCTTGAGTCTGGGGTAGAAGTCTGGCTTGGAATTCTGGCAGAAATGACAGTGTGACTTCCAACCTGTGTGGTTAGATTTTTAAAAGCTATACAGCTTCTGCCTGGTTCTTTTTGGGATTCTCACTCTTAAAACTCAGCCAAAAGAAAAAAAAAACTCAGACACCATGCAGTGAGGAAATTCAGTAAGTCACATGGAGAGGCCACATGTGGGTGTTTTGTTTAATGGCCCAAACTAAGGTCCCAGTTGACAGCCATTATCACCACCAGACATGTGAGTAAGTTAGCCCTCCAGTCCTCAGCTATTGAGTCACCCCAGCCTTTCAGTGTGCCCAGCTGAGATCCAGACATCATGAACAAGATGTTTCGTTTTATGGATACATAGCCCACCAAAACCCATGAGTATAATAAAATTATTATTGTACTATGTCACTAAGTTTGAGGCGGCTTATTACTCAGTTATAAAAACCGAACACCTATGAAGCATCTGTCAAGGGCAGAACTCAAGCCTCAGACTCTGGAGACACATCTAGATTTCAGTCTCAATTTCATCCTTTACCAGCTCTATGACTGCAGACAAGTCCGCCAGGTAATTATTACTGTTTTGTGGTTGTTCATAAGGATTTAATGGGATAACACACATAAAGTACAACGCAGAGTACATGACACAGTCACTGAATGTCTGTCTGCTTTATTCTTCAGATATGCCTTTATTACTGTACTTACCGTTGGAATTATCTGTTTATGTGCCTGTCTCTTCCACTAGACCGTAAGTGCCTTGATACTAGGAACTATATCTTGTTCATCTGAACAGATTAGTGCCTAGCCCAGTTTGCTTAGTTATTTTAAATCTCAAATAATAGAATGTATACAAAGTATTCTGTAAGTGGTAATGTGTTTCCGAAGCATACAGTATAATTATAGCTAATTAACTTCAAATTTGATTCACAGCCACAGAGCACTTAATGTGTGGTAAAGCATTTTCATAAGCATCTGACATACTGTCAAAAGTCATCCTCTTAGCAACATTAGGAAATATTATTTTCATTTTACAAGTGAAGAAACTGAGACTCAGGTAAGTTAAAGACTAGCTCAACATGACTAGTGGGGCTGAAATTCACCCACATGCACAGCATTTCCTACTGCACTACAGCTGACATTGCTGAGCCCTCTTGTCCCCCTCTTTCAGAGCCCAATCCTTCAAATATCCCCATCATGAACAAATTTTCATCCTTCAAAAAGGTCAGAAATCATATGGAGATCACACAGATGAATAAAGAAGACATCTATTTGTTTTCTCCAAAACCAGGCATGACAATATAGTAATAAAACTGATTTTCTCCCAAGCTTTAGAAATTCTTCCAAAATAAGAGGTATGACAATGTTTCTAATAACTTTGGAAAAAATACCTAAAGGTGAAGATAAATACTTATTTCAATGCATTACTTTATACATTTTCCATCTTCTGAGTGTTCCCTTTAACTATTATGCCTGGCAAAAAGGGAATAGGAAGCTTTAGAAAGATACTTCACAATCCATACCAGCAGCTTCAAGGAAAGGCAGAAGGCACCAAGTAAAAGGTAAGGAAGATACTTTCAACAAGTTGCTGACCCATTTCATGCTCAATGAATAGTCCTGTTATTCCCTTAAGTGATGACTCTACCCAGAAAATTATATTCAAAATATATTCTAAATTGCATTTTAGAGAGGAAAGAGGAGAGACTTCAAATAATTTAAGCAATATTTTTTTCTTACTGTTTCCATCTTGAAACTATTTCTATAAAAGAGAGCCTAAATATTTTTTCATTACTTTGAAGAAAAATATTATGACTAAGTATGAAAATGCCGGATTTCAAGCTTCCTAGAAAGTAATCCCATCTTTCAAGTAAAATGAGTTTTAATGAGAAAATTTCTGTTCATAAATTGTTAGCCCCCAGATAATTGTGAAACATGAGAAATAAAGTTTTAAAATATTATTTACTCATTATTCATTGATTCATTGAACAAATATTTAAAGAGTGGATGCTGCTGGCAGATACCACCCTGATTGCTGAGAATGCAATGATGAGTCCTAGAAACCTAGTCTCTCATTTCAGAGAGTCTCCAATCTAACAGGGAACTCAGCAGTAAGTGCTAAATGTCATAAGGGTGATGAAGGAAATGTTGAAGTGGCAGGTGATCATGTAACAGGTGGATATACCCTAGGCTGTGAGAGGATCTGGAAGGCTTCTCCAAAAGATGACATTTGAACTCAGAGCAGAGGGATGGTACATGAGTTTCCAAGGGCTGTCTAAGAAACCATCACAAACTAGGTGACTTAAAGCCAATGTTTATCCTCTCACCATTCTGGAGGCTGGAAGTCCAAAATTAAGTCGTCAGCAGGGCAATGTTCCCCCTGAGACCCTGGACAGAATCCTTCCTTGCCTCTTCCTTGCTTCTGGTGGTGGTCATCAATCCTAGGCCTTCCTTGGCTTGCAGCTACATCCCTCCAAGGTCTGACTCCTACCAGATAGTGTTCTCCCTGGGAGTCTTTCATGGCCTTCTTATAGGGACACCAGTCATGTTAGATTAAGGGCTCACCCTACTCCAGAATGGCCTCGTCTTAACTAATAACATCTGCACCAACCCTATTTCCAAACAAGGTGACATTCTGAGGTACTAGGGATCAGGACTTCAACATATCTTTTAGAGGGGCACAATTCAACCCATAGCTGAGGTTTAGGAACAAATATGGAAAAGACAGGTAGGGCAGAGGGAAGGCCCCAGCAAGGCCCTGTGGTAGGAAGGAGCACAGCACATTTGAGGAACAGAGGCAAGGCAGGGTGACTGGCAATCTGTGATCTTGCTTCTTCTCAGCTTATCCTGTTGTGCCTATCTTTCCTCATGACAATTTATCAAAACTAGTTTTTTTGTTTTGTTGTTTTGAGATGGAGTTTCGCTCTTGTCCTCTAGGCTGGAATGTAATGGCATGATCTCGGCTCACTGCAACCTCCGCCTTCCAGGTTCAAGCGATTCTCATGCCTCAGCCTCCCAAGTAGCTGGGATTACAGGCATGCACCACCATGCCCAGCTAATTTTTGTATTTTTAGTAGAGAGGGGTTTCACCATGTTGGCCAGGCTGGTCTCCAACTCCTGACCTCAAGTGATCTGCCCGTCTCAGCCTCCCAAAGTGCTAGGATTACCGACGTGAGCCACCACACCCAGCCAAAACTATGTTGATAGTTACCTTGATCAGAATCAGAAAGCATGCCATGAGCCTACAATTTCTCTGACTCTGTTTCTGACATCCTCATGGGTAAATCCCTAAAGATGGAACACAGAGGTTTCCTGGGCACTATGTCTCTTAGTAACCATGACTGCAACATGATTTAAAATAGTTTGCCCTTTACTCCTTCAGATCCTGGGGGATTTTGCATGTAGTCTGAAGTCTCTGAATAAATTACTAAACCAAGCCTCATTAAAAACAAAAACAAAGAAAAACACCTTGATGGTCTCTTTCATGGTACAAAACAAGTTTAGTTCCCAGAAGGCTGCATCTGAATGAGCATCCACCCTTGTTTTCAAGACCAACCCACATCCTGATGCTGTGGTCATTTGCTTCTTTGAATTCAGATCAACACCATAACCAGTTGTGAGACCACAAATCAAGACGCAATGCCTAGTTAGACAATTCCTGTAAACCCTTCATCTGCTTCCAACATTTAAAGTTGCAACAGATCCCACAGGGTAGGGAAACTAGATAGTTTATGCTGGACTAACTCAACAGTGCTAGAGTGTCAAAGAAACAGTGGACCAGAGAGTACCTAAGAGTTGGATCCAATTTTTGGCTACTGTCCCTTGGGAGAGTGGGGTGGGTGCACACGTGTGTACGTGTTTTGCTGTTATCCAGACTACGGTTTACTTTGGAACAGGTTCTTCTAAGAAGTTACATGGGACACTGAGAACATCACATATTCTCAGGTCAGCTTTTCCTGGAATACAACACAAGTAGCTTGAAATCCATCATGTAATATATTTGTCTCCCATTCACAAACTTTATTCAACATCCATGAACCTGGGCACCAAAGCAGCAACATCAAGGCCTGTTGTTGACATGAAAATTCAAAACCAAATTCCTCCTGACTCTGTCAGCTTGCTTGTAGTTCAAAGCTCTCAGAGCAAGGCTGGCCAATGCAATACAGAGAGTCACATTATGTCATTTACTTCTACTTGAACCTTCTCTTATCCTACTCATATCATTTGTGAAAAAGGCAAAAAGCCACTTCTGGCTCCTTGCATATCAAACAGAAAGTTTCTCCATAACTGCCCCTCACTAGTTAAGAAGCCAGTAGGGGACAGCTACCAGGTAGAGGAGCTAAGAGGCTTAATGGTATCCTGGAAAAATATCTGGAATCAGATGTGGATTTCAATGTGATCCTGCCTACAAGGTACTATTTGGCTGGAGCAAATGATGAATGCCCCTTTCTTTAATTGAGCATACCATGTGCCCCATGTACCTCACAGGGTCATCGAGAGGATTTAATGAGTTAATTATGGGAAAAAAACTTTGAAAACAATAAAGGGCCATGAGTCCAGGTGCAGTGGCTCATGCCTATAATCTTAGCACTGTAGGAGGCCAAGGTGGAAGGATCCCTTGAGCCCAGGAGTTTGAGGTTACAGTGAGCCAGGATCACGCAGCTGCACTCCAGCCTGGGCAACAGAGTGAGACCCTGTCTCTAGAATTTAAAAAAAAAAAATGAATATTAGAGGTCTGATTATCAATTCCCTTATCTCCAAGCCTCTCTCTGAAACCAGTTCCTCTCTGTCCTCCCTCCTCACTGTCACCATCACTCCATGCTCCTCCAGTTGCCCAGTCATGGGAGGCAAAGCATCCCCGTGGGTACCCCCACAGTCCCTCTCGGGCATTCTCGCCCACAGTTGCATATTTCATCCCAGTGGCTGTCAACCTGGCTGTACATTAGAGGCAATTTCTTTTTTTTTTTTTTTTTTTGAGACAGAGTTTCGCTCTTGTTGCCCAGGCTGGAGTGCAGTGGTGCAATCTCGGTTCACCGCAACCTCCGCCTCCCAGGTTCAAGTGATTCTCCTGCCTCAGCCTCCCTAGTGGCTGAGATTACAGGCATGTGCCACCACGCCCAACTAATTTTTGTATTTTTAGTAGAGATGGGGTTTCACCATATTGGTCAGGCTGGTTTCGAACTCCTGACCTCAGGTGATCCGCCTGCCTCAGCCTCCCAAAGTGCTGGGATTGCAGGCATGAGCCACCACACCTGGCCATTAGAGGTAATTTTTTAAATTACCAGTGCCTGGACCCCAGCCCAAAATATTTCATTCAATTGGTCCAGGCTATCGGTAATTCACAATTTTTAAAGCACTCCTGGTGATTCTCGTGGGCCATGAGTGGCTGTTTTTTTTTTAAATATCACTGTTTTGAATACAAAAATTAGCCAGGCATGGTGGCGTGCACCTGCAGTCCCAGCTACTTGGGAGGCCGAGACAGCAGAATTGCTTGAACCTGGGCAGCAGAGATTGCAGTGAGCTGAGATCACGTCATTGCACTCCATCCTGGGCGACAGAGCAAAACTCCATCTCAAAACAAAAAAAATTCACTGTCTTGAACCTTACAACTACAATCACAATAATAATAAAATTTTTTTGGACATTTACAATGTAACAGGCACTATGATAAATATTTAAATACACTATTTGATCCTCACAGCCACCCATTGAACTAAGTGCCTTTTCTCTCCCCCTTTGCAGAGAGAAACTGAGGCTCACAGAGCTTAGATACCATACTTCCTGACACACAGCTACTAAATGATGGGGTAAGGATTTGGACTTGGCTGTGTCCGACCAGGACACTTGAAGCCACATCACTGGTAAATGAATATGGAGGAAAACTAAAAAATCTGATTGTAATTGAGAAAAAGAGGGAAGGTGAAAAAATCTGTCATGCAAAATGAATCTTAAAACTCAAAACGTCTTCTGAGCCAGCATGGTTAGAGCATTTTTCTCTCTTATATTTCAAATGTCTGGTTGACCCTAGAATATATTAAAATTTGAGGTTAAATTCAATTTTATATTGCATTCCATAAAGCAGCGTTATCTCACTCTCAGATTTCATAGTCCAAATGAAAGCATAAATGATGAGGTTTAGTGGAGGGAAAGGGATTGGGGACTTCCAAATCTTTCCCAGCTAAGAGAGACACCCTTCTTTTCCCCTTCTCCACCTCCCTGCAAGTCATAGCAATATGTAATATGTAATAAGCTTAGGCCATCCACAAGCAATAGAATCTCTGCCTTCTGTGTTTGTTTAGAACAGAGCTCATTCTCATGAAAACGGGTAAGTTCTGTGGTTTTCTAATAGTGCTGGCTGAGCCCTGAGGGTTCCTGGGGTGTCCTGCGTGGAGGAGAGGAAGTCAGACTGAGTTGGGCTGCTGGAGGCAATTGGGCTGCACCAGAGCCACTCAGCTTTTATTCATTCCCTTGACCTTGTAAACGTCCCGTAAGTTTCAGTTGTAAGAATGGGCTGCTCCTCTGGTGAAAAGCAAATGTTTGGAAACCACAGTTCTAGTTAGTAAGTTGTGATTCAGACCCTACACGAATTACTAATTTTCAAAGAATAGACTCACAATAAAAAGCACTTAATCCTAAATCTGTACTGAGCCAATCTGGATGATTCAGAAAGTACCACAAGATCTTACTATAGAAGCAGTGGTTAATAAGATGTTCTGGTTAGTAGAATGATGGTAACGGCACGTGCCATGCTTGGCTCTCCCAATATATCATATGTACGCAAAATAAACCCTCAAAATTGCTCTTGGTAGATGTTCAGGAGCTGCTTACAGACCAGTTGGAAAGGACGGATGTCTCCTAATCACTCCACAGTGTGCAGAAACCTTGTCCAGCCTCCCCATCCTCTACAAAAGCAGCAGCAGCAGCAGCACAAGCCACAGCTCTTTGGAGTCAGTAGCATGGTTTTGCCAAATGGCATTGCAGAATTTTTTTCCATGATGTTTAAAGTGGGAATTTTAATTGTATTTTTAATGTAAAACCCAAAACTATAAAAACCCCGGAAGACAACCTGGGCAATACCATCTTGGACATAGGAACGGGCAAAGATTTCATGACAAAGATGCCAAAAGCAATTGAACAAAAGCAAAAATTTACAAATGGGATCTAATTAAACTTAAGAGCTTCTGCCCAGCAAAAGAAACTATCAACAGGGTAAACAGACAACCTACAGAATGTGAGAAAATATTTGCAAACTATGCATGTGACAAAGGTCTAATATCCAACATCTATAATAAACTTAAACAAATTTACAAGCAAAAATCAAACAACCCCATTAAAAAGTGGGCAAAAGACATGAACAGACCCTTTTCTAAAGAAGACATACAGGCCGGGCGCAGTGGCTCACGCTTGTAATCCCAGCACTTTGGGAGGCCGAGGCGGGCTGATCACGAGGTCAGGAGATCGAGACCACGGTGAAACCCCGTCTCTACTAAAAATAGAAAAAATTAGCTGGGCGTGGTCGCGGGCGCCTGTAGTCCCAGCTACTCGGAGAGGCTGAGGCAGGAGAATGGCGTGAACCCGGGAGGCGGAGCTTGCAGTGAGCCGAGATTGCACCACTGCACTCCAGCCTGGGCGACAGAGCGAGACTCTGTCTCAAAAAAAAAAAAAAAAAAGAAGACATACATGCAGCTAACAAGCATATGAGAGAAAGCTCAATATCACTGATCATTGGAGAAACGCAAATCAAAACCACAAAGAGATACCTTCTCACACCAGTCAGAATGGCTATCATTTTAAAAGTCAAAAAATAACAGATGCTGGCGAGGTTGTGGAGAAAAGGGAACACTTATACAATGTTGGTGGGAGTGTCAATTAGTTCAACCGTTGTGGAAAGTAGTATGGAGATTCCTCAAAGAGCTAAAGACAGAACTACCATTCAACCTAGCAATCTAGCAATCCCATTACTGGGTATATACCCGGAAGAAAATAAATTATTCCACCATAAAGACATATGCACACGAATGTTTGTTGCAGCACTATTCACAATAGCAAAGACATGGAATCAACCTAAATGCCCATCAATGACAGATTGGATAAAGAAAAGGTACATATGCACCACGGAATACTGTACAGCCATTAAAAAAGAACAAGACCACGTCTTTTGCAGGAACATGAATGGAGCTGGAGGCTATCATCCTTAGCAAACTAACACAGGAACAGAAAACCAAATACTGCATGTTCTCACTTGTAAGTGGGAGCTAAATTATGAGAACTCATGAACACAAAGAAGGAAACAACAGACACTGGGGCCTACCTGAAGATGGAGAGTGGGAGGAGAAAGAGGAACAGAAAAAAATTACTGGGTAAGTGGCTTAGTACCTGGGTAACAAAATAATCTGTATAACCCCCTGACACAAGTTTACCTATGTAACAACCTGCATATGTATTCTCCAACTTAAAATAAAAGATAAAAAACAATAATAACGTTTCTGTCATTTTCTGGTTACAAAAGTAATATTGTGATAAGTAACTGCCTTCATTCTCTTCTGCTTGCTGCTCAGATCTCTCAGGCCAAGAATTATAAGGCCTGCCTTCTTATTTAAAATAGGGAGGCCAGTCCCCGGAGTGTGATGTTCCCCTTCCTGTGTCCATGAGTTCTCATTGTTCAAGGAGGGGGGAGGGACAGCATTAGGAGATATACCTAATGCTAAATGACGAGTTAATGGGTGCAAGAAATCAACATGGCACATGGATACATATGTAATGAACCTGCACATTGTACACATGTACCCTAAAACCTGAAGTATAATAAAAAAAAATATATATATATATATATATAAATAGGGAGGCCAGACACAATGGCTCATGCCTATAATTCCAGCACTCTGGTACACCCAGGCAGGCAGATTACTTGAGTCCAGGAGGTCAAGATGAACCTGGGCAACACAGCCAAATCCTGTTTCTACTAATAATACAAAAAATTAGCTGGGTGTGGTGGTGTGTACCAGTAGTTCCAGCTACTCCAGAGACTGAAGTAGGAGAATCACCTAAGCCTGGGAGCTCAAGACTGCAAGCCAAGACCACGCGACTGCAAGCCAAGACCACGCCACTGCACTCCAGCCTGGGCAACCGGAGAGAGACCCTGTCTCAAAAAAAAAAAAAAAAAAAAAACAAGGAGAGGTTGGGGTGCAGTGGCTCATGCCTATAATTGCACCACTTTGGGAGGTTGAAAGGCTGAGTGGGGAGGATCGCTCGAGCCCAAGAGTTCCAGACCAGCCTGGGCAACATAGTGAGACTCTGTTTCTACAAAAAAAAAATTTTTTTAATTTGTCAAAAGGTCTAATATCCAGAATCTTTAAGAAACTCAACAAATCAACAAGTCAAAAACAACCCCATTAAAAAAAAATGGACAAAGAACATGAATAGACACTTCTCCAAAGAAGATATACACATGGCCAACAAGCATATGAAAAAATGTTCAATATCACTAATCATTAGGGAAATGCAAATCAAAACCACAATGAGATACCATCTCACTCCAGTCAGAATGGCCATTATTAAGACAAAAAAACAACAGATGCTGGCAAAGTTGCAGAGAAAAGGGAATGCTCATACACTGCTGCTGGGAGTATAAATTAGTTCAACCATTTTGGAAAGTCATCTCGAGATTTCTCAAAGAACTTAAAATAGAACTACTATTTGACCCAGCAATTCAATTATTGGGTATACACCCAAAGGAATATCAATCATTCTATCATAAAGACACATGCACACATATGTTCATCACTGCACTATTCACAATAGCAAAGACATGGAATCAACCTAGATGCCTATAAACAGTGGACTGGAGAAAGAAAATGTGGTACATATACACTATTCACAATAGCAAAGACATGGAATCAACCTAGATGCCTATAAACAGTGGACTGGAGAAAGAAAATGTGGTACATATACACTATGGAATACTATGCAGCTATTTTAAGAAATGAGATCACGGCCTTTGCAGCAACATGGATGGGGCTACAGGCCATAATCTTTTTTTTTAATCTTTTTTTAAATTATACTTTAAGTTCTAGGTACATGTGCACAGCGTGCAGGTTTGTTACATATGTATACATGTGCCATGCTGGTGTGCTGCACCCATTAAGTCATCATTTATATTAGGTGTATCTCCTAATGCTGTCCCTCCGCCCTCCCCCAACCCCACTACAGGCCCTGGTGTGTGATGTTCCCCACCCTGTGTCCAAGTGTTCTCATTGTTCAATTCCCACCTACGAGTGAGAACATGCGGTGTTTGGTTTTCTGTCGTTGTGATAGTTTGCTGAGAATGATGGTTTCCAGCTTCATCCATGTCCCTACAAAGGACATGAACTCATCCTTTTTTATGGCTGCATAGTATTCCATGGTGTATATGTGCCACATTTTCTTTCTTTTTTTTTTTTTTTTTTTTTTTTTTGAGACTTTTTTTGAGACAGAGTCTCTCTCTCTCTATTGCCCAGGCTGGAGTGCAATGGTGCGAATGGTGCGATCTCGGCTCACTGCAAACTCCGCCTCCCAGGTTCACGCCATTCTCCTGCCTCAGCATCCCAAGTAGCTGGGACTACAGGTGCCCACCACCGTGCCTGGCTAATTTTTTGTATTTTTTTTTAGTAGAGATGGGTTTTCACCATGTTAGCCAGGATGGTCTCGATCTCCTGACCTTGTGATCCATCCACCTTGGCCTCCCAAAGTGCTGGGATTACAGGCATCAGCCACCGCGCCCAGCCGTGCCACATTTTCTTAATCCAGTCTATCATTGATGGACATTTGGGTTGGTTCCAAGTCTTTGCTATTGTGAATAGTGGGTTTGTAGTTCTCCTTGAAGAGGTCCTTCTCATCCCTTGTTAGTTGGATTCCTAGATATTTTATTCTCTTTGAAGCAATTGTGAATGGGAGTTCACTCATGATTTGGCTCTCTGTTTGTCTGTGATTGGTGTACAAGAATGTTTGTGATTTTTGTACATTGATTTTGTATCCTGAGACTTTGATGAAGTTGCTAATCAGCTTAAGGAGATTTTGGGCTGAGACGGTGGGGTTTTCTAAATATACAATCATGTCATCTGCAAACAGGGACAATTTGACTTCCTCTTTTCCTAACTGAATACCCTTTATTTCTTTCTCCTGCCTGATTGCCCTGCCTAGAACTTTCAACACTATGTTGAAGAGGAGTGGTGAGAGAGGGCAACCCTGTCTTGTGCCAGTTTCCAAAGGGAATGCTTACAGTTTTTGCCCATTCAGTATGATATTGGCTGTGGGTTTGTGATAAATAGCTCTTATTATTTTGAAATACATCACATCAATACCTAGCTTACTTAGAGTTTTTAGCATGAAGGGCTGCTGAATTTTGTCAAAGGCCTTTTCTGCATCTATTGAGATAATCATGTGGTTTTTGTCTTTGGTTCTGTTTATATGATGGATTACATTTACTGATTTGCATATGTTGAACCAGCCTTGCATCCCAGGGATGATGCCCACTTGATCATGGTGGATAAGCTTTTTGATGTGCTGCTGGATTCGGTTTGCCAGTGTTTTATTGAGGATTTTTGCATCAATGTTCATCAGGGATATTGGTCTAAAATTCTCTTTTTTGGTTGTGTCACTACCAGGCTTTGGTATCAGGATGATGCTGGCCTCATAAAATGAGTTAGGGAGGATTTTCTCTTTTTATATTGATTGGAATACTTTCAGAAGGAATGGTACCAGCTCCTCTTTGTACCTCTGGTAGAATTTGGCTGTGAATCCGTCTGGTCCTGGACTTTTTTTGGTTGGTAGGCTATTAATTATTGCCCCAATTTCAGAGCCTGTTATTGGTCTTTTCAGGGATTCAACTTCTTCCTGGTTTAGTCTTAGGAGGGTGTATGTGTCCAAGAATTTATCCATTTCTTCTAGATTTTCTAATTTATTTGCATAGAGGTATTTATAATATGCTCTGATGGTAGTTTCTATTTCTGTGGGATTGGTGGTGATATCCCCTTTATCATTTTTTATTGCGTCCATTTGATTCTTCTCTCTTTTCTTCTTTATTAGTCTTGCTAGGGGTCTATCAATTTTGTTGATCTTTTCAAAAATCCAGCTGCTGGATTCATTGATTTTTTGAAGGGTTTTTTGTGTCTCTATCTCCTTCAGTTCTGCTCTGATCTTAGTTATTTCTTGCCTTCTGCTAGATTTGAATGTGTTTGCTCTTGCTTCTCTAGTTCTTTTAATTGTGATGTTAGGGTGTCAATTTTAGATCTTTCCTGCTTTCTCTGGTGGACGTTTAGTGCTATAAATTTCCCTCTACACACTGCTTTAAATGTGTCCCAGAGGTTCTGGTATGTTGTGCCTTTGTTCTCATTGGTTTCCAAGAACATCTTTATTTCTGCCTTCATTTCATTATTTACCCAGTAGTCATTCAGGAGCAGGTTGTTCAGTTTCCATGTAGTTGTGCAGTTTTGAGTGAGTTCCTGAGTTCTAGTTTGATTGCACTGTGGTCTGAGAGACAGTTTGTTATAATTTCTGTTCTTTCACATTTGCTGAGGAGTGCTTTATTTTCAACTATGTGGTCAGTTTTGGAATAAGGGTGATGTAGTGCTGAGAACAATACATATTCTGTTGATTTGGGGTGGAGAGTTCTGTAGATGTCTATTAGGTCCGCTTGGTCCAGAGCTGAGTCCAAGTCCTGAATATCCTTGTTAACTTTCTGTCTCGTTGATCTGTCTAATATTGACAGTGGGGTATTAAAGTCTCCCATTATTATTGTGTGGAAGTCTAAGTTTCTTTGTAGGTCTCTAAGGACTTGCTTTATGAATCCGGTGCTACTGTATTGGGTGCATATATATTTAGGATAGTTGGCTCTTCTTGTTGAATTGATCCCTTTACCATTATGTAATGCCCTTCTTTGTCTCTTTAGATATTTGTTGGTTTAAAGTCTATTTTATCAGAGACTAGGATTGCAACCCCTGCTTTTTGTTTGTTTGTTTGTTTTCCACTTGCTTGGTAGATCTTCCTCCATCCCTTTATTTTGAGCCTATGTGTGTCTCTGCACATGAGATGGGTCTCCTGAATACAGCACACTGATGGGTCTTGGCTCTTTATCCAATTTGCCAGTCTGTGTCTTTTAATTGGAGCATTTAGCCCATTTACATTTAAGTTTAATATGGTTATGTGTGAATCTGATCCTGTCATTATGATGTTAGCTGGTTATTTTGCTCGTTAGTTGATGCAGTTTCTTCCTAGCATTGATGGTCTTTACAACTTGGCATGTTTTTGCAGGGGCTGGTACCAGTTGTTCCTTTCCATGTTTACTGCTTCCTTCAGGAGCTCTTGTAAGGCAGGCCTGGTGGTGACAGAATCTCTCAGCATTTGCTTGTCTGTAAAGGATTTTATTTCTCCTTCACTTATGAAGCTTAGTTTGGCTGGATATGAAATTCTGGGTTGAAAATTCTTTTCTTTAAGAATGTTGAATATTGGCCCCCACTCTCTTCTGGCTTGTAGAGTTTCTCTTGGCCAACAGATCCACTGTTAGTCTGATGGGCTTCCCTTTGTGGGTAACCCAACCTTTCTCTCTGGCTGCCCTTAACATTTTTTCCTTCATTTCAACTTTGGTGAATCTGACAATTATGTGTCTTGGAGTTGCTCTTCTTGAGGAGTATCTTTGTGGTGTCCTCTGTATTTCCTGAATTTGAGTGTTGGCCTGCCTTGCTAGGTTGGGGAAGTTCTCTTGGATAATATCCTGAAGAGTGTTTTCCAACTTTGTTCCATTCTCCCTGTCACTTTCAGGTACACCAATCAGACGCAGATTTGGTCTTTGCACATAGTCCCATATTTCTTGGAGGCTTTGTTTGTTTCTTTTTACTCTTTTTTCTCTAAACTTCTCTTCTCGCTTCATTTCATTCATTTATCTTCAATCACTGATACCCTTTCTTCCAGTTGATCGAATCAGCTACTGAAGCTTGTGCATGTGTCACGTAGTTCTCGTGCCATGGTTTTCAGCTCCATCAGGTCATTTAAGGTCTTCTTTATGCTGCTTATGCTAGTTAACCATTCGTCTAACCTTTTTTTTTTTTTTTTTTTTTTTTGAGACAGAGTCTCGCTCTGTGGCCCAGGCTGGAGTGCAGTGGCGCAATCTTGGCTCACTGCAAGCTCTGCCTCCCGGGTTCACGCCATTCTCCTGCCTCAGCCTCTCCGAGTAGCTGGGACTACAGGTGCCCGCCACCACGCCCGGCTAATTTTTTTGTATTTTTAGTAGAGACGGGGTTTCACTGTGGTCTCGATCTCCTGACCTCGTGATCCGCCCGCCTCAGCCTCCCAAAGTGCTGGGATTACAAGCGTGAGCCACCGCGCCTGGCCTCATCTAATCTTAAGGTTTTTAGCTTCTTTGCAATGGGTTCGAACATCCTCCTTTAGCTCAGAGAAGTTTATTATTACTGATCGTCTGAAGCCTTCTTCTCTCAACTTGTCAAAGTCATTCTCTGTCCAGCTTTGTTCCACTGCTGGTGAGGAGCTGCGTTCCTTTGGAGGAGAAGAGGTGCTCTGATTTTTAGAATTTTCATGTTTTCTGCTCTGGTTTCTCCCCGTCTTTGTGGTTTTATCTACCTTTGGTCTTTGATGATGGTGACGTACAGATGGGGTTTTGGTGTGGATGTCCTTTCTGCTTGTTAATTTTCCTTCTAATAGTTCAGGACCCTCAGCAGCAGGTCTGTTGGAGTTTGCTGGAGGTCCACTCCAGATCCTGTTTGCCTGGGTATCACCAGCAGAGGCTGCAGAACAGAAATATTGCAGAACAACAAATGTTGCTGCCTGATCCTTCCTCTGGAAGCTTCCTCTCAGAGGGGCACCCAGCTGTATGCAGTGTCAGTCGGCCCCTACTGGGAGGTGTCTCCCATTTAGGCTACTCGGGAGTCAGGGACCCACTTGAGGAGGCAGTCTGTCCGTTCTCAGATCTCAAACTCCATGCTGACAGAACCACTACTCTCTTCAAAGCTGTCAGACAGGGACGTTTACGTCTGCAGAAGTTTCTGCTGCCTTTGTTCAGCTATGCCCTGCCCCCAGAGGTGGAGTCTACAGAGGCAGACAGGCCTCCTTGAGCTGCAGTGGGCTCCACCCAGTTTGAGCTTCCACGCCGCTCTGTTTACCTACTCAAGCCTCAACAATGGTGGAAGCCCCTCCCCCAGCCTTACTGCCACCTTGCAGTTCGCTCTCAGACTGCTGTCCTAGCAGTGAGCAAGGCTCCGTAGACATGGGACCCTTCGAGACAGGCGTGGGATGTAATCTCTTGGTGTGCCATTTGCTAAGACCATTGGAAAGGTGCAGTATTAGGGTGAGAGTGTCCTGATTTTCCAGGTACCATCTGTCACAGCTTCCCTTGGCTAGGAAAGGGAATTCCCCGACCCCTTGTGCTTCCCGTGTGAGGCAATAGCCCTGCCCTGCTTCAGCTCACACTCTGTGGGCTGCACCCACTGTCCAACAAGCCCCAGTGAGATGAACCTGGTACCTCAGTTGGAAATGCAGAAATCACCCATCTTCTGCTTCACTCATGCTGGGAGCTGTAGACTGGAGCTGTTTCTATTCGGCCATCTTGGAACCCTCTACAGGCCATAATCTTAAGCAAATTAACACAGGAACAGAAAACCAAACACCACATGTTCTCACTTGTAAGCAGGAGCTAAACATTGACTACACATGGACACAAGGGAACAATAGACACTGGGGTCTATTTGAGGGTGGAGGGTGGGAGGAGGGTGAGGATTGAAAAACTACCTATCTGATATTATGCTGGTTGAAATGAAAAAATTATCCATACCCCAAACCTCCAAGATATGTGATTTACCTGTATAACAAACCCGCACCTATACCCCTTCAACCTAAAATAAAAGTTGAAAAAAAATTGTTGGCCGGGCACGGTGGCTCAAGCTTGTAATCTCAGCACTTTGGGAGGCCGAGGCGGGCGAATCACGAGGTCAGGAAATTGAGACCACGGTGAAACCCCGTCTCTACTAAAAATACAAAAAATCAGCCTGGCGTGGTGGTGGGCACCTGTAGTCCCAGCTACTCGGAGAGGCTGAGGCAGGAGAATGGCGTGAACCTCGGAGGCGGAGCTTGCAGTGAGCCGAGATTGCGCCACTACACTCCAGCCTGGGCGACAGAGCGAGACTCCATCTCAAAAAAAAAAAAAAAAAAGAAAAAGAAATTGTCGGATGTGAGGCACACAACTGTATTCCCAGCTTCTTGGGAAGCTGAGGCAGGAGGTTCTCTTGAGCCCAGGAATTTGAGGCTGCAGTGAACCAAAATCACACCAGCCTGAGCTGCAGAGTGAGATCCCATCTCTATAAATACATAAATAAATATTTAAAATAGGGAGAAGGAAAAATTATATGAAAAAAATTAGTTACAATGTCAATGAATTGACCTGTAGCAAAATGATTTTTTTGTTTTGTTTGGAGGGATGTGATGGAGCTGTACATATGTCACAAATATTTTCTCACTTCAATAAAAGATTCTAAAAAACATCGTGTTGATAGTCTATCTACACAGGCACACTGTACTTTATTTAAACATTTTTCTATTGTTGACCTTTAAGATTGATTCCACATTCCCCGGCAAGATGGCTGAATAGGAACAGCTCTGGTCTGCAGCTCCCAGAGAGACCAAGGCAGAAGCTGAGGTACCCAGCTCATCTCATTCAGACTGGTTAGACAGTGGAGGAAGAGTAGAAGGGTGGGGTGTTGCCTCACCCAGGAAGTGCAAGGAGTTTGGGAACTCCCTCCCCTAGCCAAGTGAAGCTGTAAGGGACAGTGCCATGACAGACAGTGCTATCCAGCCCAGATACTATGCTTTTCCCAGGGTCTTTGCAACCCGCAGACCAGGAGATTCCCTTGGGCGCCTACACCTCCAGGGCCCTGGGTATCAAGCACAAAACTGGGCAGCCATTTGGGCAGACACTGAGCTAGCCGCAGGAGTTTTTTTTCATACCCCAGTGGCACCTGGAACACCAGCAAGACAAAACCATTCACTTCCCTGGAAAGGGGACTGAAGCCAGGGAGCCAAGTGGTCTTGCTCAGTGGATCCCACCCCTATGGAGCCCAGCAAGCTAAGATCAACCGGCTCGAAATTCTCACTGTCAGCATAGCAGTCTGAAGACGACCTGGGATGCTTGAGCTTTGTGGGGGGAGGGGCGTCCACCATTTCTGAAGGTTGAGTAGGCAGTTTTCCCCTCACAGTGTAAACAAAGCCTCCAGGAAGTTTAGACAGGGTGGAGCCAACTGCAGCGTCAGAAAGCCTCTGTAGCCAGACTGCCTCTCTAGATTCCTCCTCTCTGGGCAGGACATCTCTGAAAGAAAGGCAGCATCCCCAGTCAAGGGCTTATAGACAAAACTCTCATCTCCCTGGCACAAAGCACCTGGGGCAAGTGGCAGCTGTGCATGCAGCTTCAGCAGACTTAAATGGTCCTGACTGCCGGCTCTGAAGAGAGCAGCAGACCTCCCAGCACTTGAGCTCTGCTAAGAGACAGACTGCCTCCTCAAGTAGGTCTTGGCCCCCATGCCTCCTGACATCTCCCAGCAGGGGTTAACAGACATCTCATACAGGAGAACGCTG
Source organism: Hylobates moloch (assembly GCF_009828535.3). Lineage (NCBI taxonomy): Eukaryota > Metazoa > Chordata > Mammalia > Primates > Hylobatidae > Hylobates > Hylobates moloch. The sequence continues at coordinate 77,794,376 of NW_026652284.1, forward strand.
GCTGGTATCTGATAGGTGCCCCTCTGGAATGAAGCTTCCAGAGGAAGGAGCAGGCAGCAATCTTTGCTGTTCTGCAGCCTCCGCTGGTGATACCCAGGCAAACAGGGTCTGGAATGGAACCCCAGCAAACTTGAGCAGACCTGCAGAAGAGGGGCCTGACTGTTACAAGGAAAACTAACAAACAGAAAGCAATAGCATCAACATCAACAAAAAGGATAATCACACAAAAACTCCATCCAAAGGTCAGCAACAGCAAAGACCAAAGGTAGATAAATCCACGAAGATGAGGAAACACCAGTGCAAAAAGGCTGAAAATTTCAAAAATCAGAATGCCTCTTCTCCTCTATAGGATCACAATTCCTTGCCAGCAAGGGAACAAAACTGGATGGACAATGAGTTTGACTAATTGACAGAAGTAGGCTTCAGAAGGTGGGAAATAACAAACTCCTCTGAGCTAAAGAAGCATGTTCTATCCCAATGCAAGGAAGCTAAGAAAACCTTGATAAAAGGTTAGAGGAATTGCTAACTAGAATAACCAGTTTAGAGAAGAACATAAATGACCCGATGGAGCTGAAAAACACAGCACAAGAACTTCATGAAGCATACACAAGTATTAATAGCCAAATCTATCAAGCAGAAGAAAGGATATCAAAGATTAAAGATCAAGGTAATGAAATAAAGCATGAAAACAAGATTACAGAAAAAAGAATAAAGAGGGATGAACAAAGCCTCCAAGAAATATGGGACTATGTGAAAAGACCAAACCTACATTTGATTGCTGTACCTGAAAGTGATGGGGAGAATGGAACCAAGGTGGAAAACATACTTCCAGATATTATCCAGGAGAACTTCCCCAACCTAGCAAGACAGGCCAACATTCAAATTCAGGAAATACAGAGAACACCACAAAGATACTCCTCGAGAAGAACAACCCCAAGACACATAATTGACAAATTCGCCAAGGTTAAAATGAAGGAAAAAATGTTAAGGGCAGCCAGAGAGAAAGGTCAGGTTACTCACAAAGGAAAACCCATCAGACTAACAGCAGATCTCTCTGCAGAAACCCTACAAGCCAGAAGAGAGTGGGGGCCAATATTCAACATTCTTAAAGAAAAGAATTTTCAACCCAGAATTTTATATCCAGCGAAACTAAGCTTCATAAGCGAAGGAGAAGTAAAATCCTTTACAGACAAGCAAATGCTGAGGGATTTTGATACCACTGCCTGCCTTACAAAAGATCCTGAAGGAAGCATGTGGAAAGGAAAAACCAGTATCTGCCACCACAAAAACAAACCAAAAGGTAAAGACCACTGACACTATGAAGAAACTGCATCAACTATTAGAAAAAATAACCAGCTAGCATCAAAATGACAGGATCAAATTCACACATAACAATATTAACCTTAAATGTAAATGGGCTAAATGCTCCAATTAAAAGACACAGACTGGAAAATTGGATAGAATCAAGACCTATCAGTGTGCTGTATTCAGGAGACCCAACTCACATGCAAAGACACACTTAGACTCAAAATAAAGGGATGGAGGAAGATTTACGAAGCAAATGGAAAGCAAAAAAAAAAGCAGGGGTTGCATTCCTAGTCTCTGAGAAAACAGACTTTAAACCAACAAAGATTAAAAAAGACAAAGAAGGGCATTACATAATGGTAAAGGGATCAATGCAACAAGAAGAGCTAACTATCCTAAATATATATGCACCCAATACAGGAGCACCCTGATTCATAAAGCAAGTTCTTAGAGACCTACAAAGAGACTTAGACTTCCACACAATAATAATGGGAGACTTTAACACCCACTGTCAATATTAGACAGATCAATGAGACAGAAAATTAACAAGGATATTCAGGACTTGAACTCAGCTCTGGATCAAGCAGACCTAACAGACATCTACAGAACTCTCCACCCCAAATAAATAGCAGAATATACATTCTCAGCACCACATAGCACTTATTCTAAAATCAACCACATAATTGGAAGTAAAACACTCCTCAGCAAATGCAAAAGAGTGGAAATCATAACAGTCTCTCGGACCACAGTGCAACCAAATTAGAACTCAGGATTAAGAAACTCACTCAAAACTGCACAACTACATGGAAACTGAACAACCTGCTCCTGAATGACTACTGGCTAAATAACAAAATTAAGGCAAAAATAAATAAGTTCTTTGAAACCAACGAGAACAAAGGCACAACGTACCAGAATCTCTGGGACACAGCTAAAGCAGTGTTTAGAGGGAAATTTATAGCACTAAATGCCCACAGGAGAAAATGGGAAAGATCTAAAATCGACACTCTAACATCATAATTAAAAGAACTAGAGAAGCAAGAGCAAACAAATTCAAAAGCTAGCAGAAGACAAGAAATAACTAAGATCACAGCAGAACTGAAGGAGATAGAGACATAAAAAGTCCTTCAAAAAAATCAATGATTCCAGGAGCTGGTTTTTTGAAAAGATTAACAAAATAGATAGACCGCTAGCCAGACTACTAAAGAAGAAAAGCGAGAAGAATCAAGTAGACACAATAAAAAATAATAAATGGGAGATTACCACTGATCCCACATAAATACAAACTACCGTCAGAGAACATTATAAACTCTTCTATGCAAATAAACCAGAAAATCTGGAAGAAATGGATAAATTCCTGGACACATACACCCTCCCAAGACTAAACCAGGAAGAAGTTAAATCCGTGAATTGACAAATAACAAGTTCTGAAATTGAGGCAGTATAATTAATAGCCTACCAACCAAAAAAAGTCCAGGACCAGACAGATTCACAGCTGAATTCTACTATAGGTACAAAGAGGAGCTGGTAGCATTCCTTCTGAAACTATTCCAAACAATAGAGAAAGAGGGATTCCTCCCTAACTCATTGTATGAGGCCAGCATCATCCTGACACCAAAACCTGGCAGAGACACAACAAAAAAAGAAAATTTCAAGCCAATATCCCTGAAGAACATTGATGCAAAAATCCTCAATAAAATACTGGCAAACTGAATCCAGCAGCACATCAAAAAGCTTATCCACCATGATCAAGTTGGCTTCATCCCTGGGATGCAAGGCTGGTTCAACATATGCAAATCAATAAATGTAATCCATCGCATAAACAGAACCAATGACAAAAACCACATGATTATCTCAATAGATGCAGAAAAGGCCTTTGAGAAAATTCTACACCCTTTCATGCTAAAAACACTCAATAAACTAGGTATTGATGGAACATATCTCAAAATAATAAGAGCTACCTATGACAAATCCAGAGCCAATATCATATTGAATGGGCAAAAGCTGGAAGCATTCCCTTTGAAAACCAGCACAAGACAAGGATGCCTTCTCTCACCACTCCTATTCAACATAGTATTAGAAGTTCTGGCCAGGGCAACCAGGCAAGAGAAAGAAATAAAGCATATTCAAATAGGAAGAGAGGAAGTCAAATTATCTCTGTTTATAGATGACATGATTGTATATTTTGAAAACCCCATCATCAGGCTGGGCACAGTGGCTGTCACCTGTAATCCCAGCATTTTGGGAGGCCAACACAGGTGGATCACGAGGTTGGGAATTCGAGACCAACCTGGCCAACATAGTGAAACCTCATCTCTACTAAGATACAAAAAATTAGCTGGGCATGGTGGCAGGCGCCAGTAGTCCCAGCTACCTGAGAGGCTGAGGCAGGAAAACTGCTTGAACCCAGGAAGCAGAAGTTGCAGTAAGCCGAGATCACACCATTACACTCCATCCAGCCAAGGCGACAGTGCAAGATTCTGTCTCAAAAAAAAAGAAAAAAAAAGAAAGAAAGAAAGAAAAGAAAACAAAAGAAAAGAAAAGCCCATCATCTCAGCCCAAAAACTCCTTAAGCTGACAAGCAACTTCAGCGAAGTCTCTGGCTACAAAATCAATGTGCAAAAATCACAAGCATTCCATACACCAATAATAGACAAAGAGAGAGCCAAATCAGGAGCAAACTCCCAATCACAATTGCTATAAAAAGAATAAAATACCTGGGAATACAACTTACAAGGCACGTGAAGGACCTCTTCAGGCAGAACTACAAACCACTGCTCAAGGAAATAAGAGAGGACACAAAAAAATGGAAAAACATTCCATGCTCATGGATAGGAAGCATCAATATAGTGAAAACGGCCATACTGCCCAAAGTAATTTATAGATTCAATGCTATTCCCATCAAGCTACCACTGACTTTCTTCACAGAATTAGAAAAAACTACTTTCAATTTCATATGGAACAAAAAAAGAGCCCGCATAGCCAAGATAATCCTAAGCAAAAACAACAAAGCTGGAGGCATCACACTACCTGACTTAAAACTATACTACAAGGATACAGTAACCAAAACACCCTGCTACTGGTACCAAAACAGACATATAGATCAATGGAACAGAACAGAGCCCTCAGAAATAACACCACACATCTATAAACATCTGATCTTTGACAAACCTGACAAAAACAAGCAATGGGGAAAGGATTCCTATTTAATAAATGGTGTTGGGAAAACTGGCTAGCCATATGCAGAAAACTGAAACTGGACCTCTTCCTTACACCTTATACAAAAATTAATTCAAGATGGATTAAAGATTTAAATGTAGGACCTAAAACCATAAAAACCCTAGAAGAAAACCTAGACAATACCATTCAGGACATAGGCATGGGCAAAGACTTCATGACTAAAACACCAAAAGCAATTGCAACAAAAGCCAAAATTGACAAATGGGTTCTAATTAAACTAAAGAGCTTCTGCACAGCAAAAGAAACTATCATCAGAGTGAACAGGCAACCTACAGAATGCAAGAAAATTTTTGCAATCTATCCATCTGACAAAGGGCTAATATCCAGAATCTACAAAGAACTTAAACAAATTTACACGAAAAAAACAAACAACCTTATCAAAAAGTGGGCAAAGGATATGAACAGACACTTCTCAAAAGAAGACATTTACGCAGCCAACAAACATATGAAAAAAGCTCATCATCACTGATCATTAGAGAAATGCAAGTCAAAACCACAATGAGATACCATCTCACACCAGTTAGAATGGCGATCATTAAAAAGTCAGGAAACAACAGATGCTGGAGAAGATGTGGAGAAATAGGAACGCTTTTACACTGTTGGTGGGAGTGTAAATTAGTTCACCCATTGTGGAAGACAGTGTGACGATTCCTCAAGGATCTGGAGCTAGAAATACCATTTGACCCAGCAATCCCATTACTGGGTATATACCCAAAGGATTATAAATCATTCTATTGTAAAGACACACGCATACGTATGTTTACTGCAGCACTATTCACAATAGCAGTGACTTGGAACCAACCCAAATGCCCATGAATGTTAGACTGGATTAAGAAAATGTGGCACATATATACCATAGAAAATTATGCAGCCATAAAAAACAATGAGTCTCTGTCCTTTGCAGGGACATGGATGAAGCTGGAAACCATCATTCTCAGCAAACTAACACAGGAACAGAAAACCAAACACCACATGTTCTCACTCATAAGTGGGAGCTGAACAATGAGAACATATGGGCACAGGGAGGGGAACATCACACACCGGGGCCTGCTGGGAAGTGGGGGGAAAGGGGAGGGATAGCATTAGGAGAAATACCTAATATAGATGATGGGTTGATGGGTGCAGCAAACCACCATGGCACGTGTATACCTATGTAACAAACCTGCACGCTCTGCACATGTATCCCAGAACTTAAAGTATAATTTAAGAAAAAGATTGTTTCCACGTTTGAGTTATGATAAATAACAATGTGATGAACACTTGAGCATAAATCTTGGCCTGCCCATGAGATTATTTTATTTGGATAAGTAAGAAAAATACAATAGTACAGTTTTTCATACCATGTTTTAATGAGATACCCCTTTCTATTCTCCCCTTTTTTTGACATTCCATGTCCTTTTATTCTTTGTGACCTTTCTTTACTGGGTGACTTTAACAATTTCTGGATATGCTTTTGGGCTTCTGTCTTACCTTATTTTGAAAGATTCTTCTGGGGATTCTATTTTCACCGAGTCATTTCAGTTGTCCTGGCCATTTGATTTGAGCTCTTAATCGAGAACAGCATTCTCTTGATGCTGATGCAATCTCTCATTGTCTTATATATTATTATACTTTACAATTCATTCCCCAGGATCTTTCAGTACATAACTTGGATCTTACATTTTCCTCTTCTTCTAATACCCTTGCCTGTTCAAAGCATATATTAAAATGGGTAGAAAACAGCCTTTATAACACAAACCTGCACTTTCTGAACTCTTTTTCCATGGGAAATCCTTCATGCTTAGAGAGAAAGTACAACCTTGTATAATTCTTTCAGATCAGAGTTTCACTGGGGAACATGGCAGAGTTATTGAGATTTGCACTTATTAGCATCCAAGTTGTAATTAAACACCTTTCTATATTCAGTGCTTGAGCAAAACAGGCCCACAGATCTATACCAGCTATCTCCCTATGGCTACATTAAATGAAGCCAAATTTTAAAGTGTTTGAAAACACAAAAAGATTTCAAACATATCCAAGGGATTTCATTTCTTAAGAATTCACACTTTACTTTGGCATTTTCGGGATCTGAAAAAAAAAATCAGTTCAGAGGTTGTTTGTTTCTTTGTTTGTTGTTTGTTTGTTTTAAAACTCTGTGATTTAAGGGTCAGTGTCCTTTAGAAAGATCCAGGGGGCATTCAGCCCCCAACACTGCATGGCTGCCACCGTTTCCACCACAGCTTCCCCATCCGTTTTGCATGAGGGCTTACTAAATGCCACTACAGGGACAGAGGTCCAGCGTGGTCCCCAATCAGTCCCATCAGCCTGGCATTCAGCAGAGTTTTAGACAAAATCAATGTTTCTCTCCCCTGCTGTGAAACCTGCATAAAGAGACTTCCCCATGAATAAACATATCTGATAAGATTACATAGATCATTCCACTGGGGGAAATTGGGGCTATTTTAAATGCAGCCTTTCTCGTCCTGCTGTAAACTCCACAGCATTCACTTTATTGAGAAAATGAACTTGACCAGGGCTAAAATGTGGCCCAAATGTATCTGGATGACTATGGTTGTTGTGAAAATATGGAAATATTTACTAATTGGTACTGTCTGTTTACAGTACCAATATCTGTTTCCAGCATACCTGGCCCTGGACATCAGGCCCCTCCCTAGACCCCTACCTCCCCATGATCCAGCAACTGGTAAAGAGTTAGCATCTGGCACAGAAGGAGCCTCTAGATCCTTAATCTAGCAACACTGGGTCAGGGTCCATTTTGACTGATGATCTAGTTCAGGAGTAATAAATATTTTGAATATCTTCTTGAATGGGACTAATGTGTCAGCTAACCTCAAAAAAATCATGGAATATGTATTTACTATAGTTTTAATGGAGTGTTATTTTATTCTCACCTTCAATTATTCAACAAATATTTACTAGGCACCTGCTCAGTGGTGAGCAGGGCACAGTCCTGGATGCTTACAATCTAGTAACAAAGAGAGGTAACTAAATAAATTTCAATCCTGTGTAAGAAGGCTGCAAAGAAGCAGGTACAGTGTGCTATGATAGCTCAGAGGAGAGGCCTTATGCAGGTTTACAGAAGGAAGCAACGGTAAACATGAAACTTCAGGGGCAAGCCTACATAAGCCACGTTAATAGGGGTGGGGACAGGTGTTGTATCGGGAAGGTACAAGCACAGTAAACAGCCTACAGAAAGGCCTAGAAGCCAAAGAGAAGCAGGCAAGTTCAGGGAGCTACAAGGAGTTCCTTGGGGGTGGACAGAGGGAAGTGATGAGAAAGAAGCTATGGCGTTAAGCCGAAGAATGAACTGCTTTTTCCATCTCACAGTTGCATCTAAGCTGAGGATGAACTGTAATTGGCTATTTTCATTCCTGGGTATCTTAGAGTACTTGTGGTAGCAAGCTATATTCAAGCTTGCCAAGGTTCTGCTGAGCATTTGACTCCCAAGACTGCTCTGGAGGTCTACTAAGATCCCCCTGCATAGTAAACCCAACAGCCATGAAGAAGATATGCAGCAAAGGGCTGATAGTTGGCTCCAGGGGGATAGGGCCTCGCCAGGCTGATGGCTCTAGCATGGAGCCTAGCACCACAGGCACTCAGTGAAAATCTGTTGAATTAATACATGAATGGAGGCATGAATGGTAGGTAACAAGTGACAGCGACAGTTTTTAAGATGATGTTCTCAATAAGTGCATCACAAATACTTGACTCAGTGATCACAACAATTCAATAGTCACTGCTTCCATTTCAGAATGATACTTAGGCCAGGCACAGTGGCTCACATCTGTAATCCCAGCACTTTGGGAGGCCAAGACAGGAGTTTTGAGACAAGCCTGAGCCCAGGAGTTTTGAGACAAGCTTGGGCAACATAATGAGATCCTGTCTCTACAAAACATTTTAAAATTAGCCAGATATGGTGGCACACACCTGTAGTCCCAGTTAGTCAAGAGGCTGAGGTGGGAGGATTGCTTGAGCCCAGGAGTTGGAAGCTGCAGTGAACTATAATCATGCCACTGCACTCTGGCCTGAGTGACAGAGAGAGATCCCATCTCTTAAAGTAAAAAAAAAAAGTGATGCTTTTAACATATTTTAAGAGAAAAGATAAACACTTTACTTACTATCTCTATCTCCAAACTGTCCTCATTGCTTGTTTTTCAAAGCGTGGAATGTGTGATGAGAGCCTTGCCACCAGTTCACTCTTTTCTTCATCCATTGCCTCTTGCTCCTCAACCCCCTCTGGCTCCTCTTCCTCCTCATTCTTCAGTGGCTGGCATTCTAGAATTACCAACTCTTCCTAACTTTCCAGAATTTTTGTGGTTTTAGCATTGAAAATCCACATCCCTGGATACTTTTCCTCCCCAGCCCAATCCTGGCAAACTGGAAAGGTTTGTCACCCTTCTGGTAAACAGCTTCTTTTCCAGCTGGATAAACTCTGAAAAGAATGGGACACTTCAGTCACCTCAATGGCAGGAAATTATTATGGAGGACAATTTCCAAAGCCTCACATAAATTCACAGAAATCTGGCAGTGAACAAGCAGGAAATGGCACTCTAAGAAGGAACAGCATCTGCAAATGTATGGAGGTTATTCTGACTGAGTGAAACAGAAGTCCAAAGAACATAAGGAGGGCTGAAAGGAGGAAATCAAGAGATTTCTAATTTTGAAGACAGATTTTTCAGTAACAAAATAGCAGATATTCTTGTGTTAATGTACAAGTAATAGCTGCTGAAAAGAAACCCTTTTGAATGCTGGTTTAGATTAGCTGTGCTCTGACTCTCATCTATTGCTGGAAATAATCAGAAATTTGCAGAACTTCCCACTATTCCCAAGGGTGAGTGTGGTCTGGATCCGGTCCTATCTATCACACTCATCCTGTTCATTCCTACTGTTAACGTGAATAAATAAGCAATCTGATGTGACTAAACACCACCATGAGCTCCTTGATATAGCAAAGGGCTAATTTCTTTTTGATCTACCACTGATGTATAAACATCTGACTCAGAGCATCTCGCCTTCTCTCCAGGGACTCAAGCAGCTAAGTTGATGAAACACCTGACTGTTATGCAGCAGAACTTGGATTCATTTTGTCTCTCTTCTTTTCTAACTCTTCACTCTAAACATCTGTTTTCCCCTGTGGAAACACGAGTTCATCAGCAGAACAACATAGCAGTCCTATACATAACAGTATTCTTGGCTATACTTCAATGTGTATGTCAAGGTCTTCTACTCACTATAGCTTCCTTGACTACCCTGATAACCAAGGAACTTCCACTTGTGTTTCTTTGTGTCACCAGAGTCCACCAAAATACTTCCCCATCATTTGCACCACACTGAATTGTGCTGGCTTTGCATAGGGGACATTGTTGGTTGCTTACAAAATCCCATTCCCCCTTCTTCTTTCCTAGTAGAACCACAGTTTTGTTCAGGTGCCACACAGCCAAGTGCCTCAAGGGAAGATGACTCATTCCAGCTAAAGGCAATCCTTCTAACGGTGATACGACTCCTGTGGAGTGATTGGCTCAGGCACAGGGATATAACCCAGGGATGGCCAATGAGATGCAAGAGGCTGGAGCTTCTCTCATTCTTCATAAAAAGCCACTGGGAGACCAGATGGGTTGTCTTTCTAGATGTTAACCCTGCCTGACATTGTTGCAGCCATGTTGCTGCCAGGCAGATGTAGCCAACACTGAAGATGACGGAACAGAGGCAGAAAGAACCAGATACCAGACCATAAGCTTCTGGTCAAGGCTTTTATCCTACAATACTCCTCCTAGACACTTTCCTGAAGGATGATTTTTGGGTGTTGCAGGTAGTGAGTAAATGCCCTAGACTTATTTCTCGGAACTAATTCCACTCAACTAATTTAGCACTAATCTGAAAATGATTTTCACTAATTTGCAGCAGCTAAAGTCATGGTTTACTCTGATATTCTTAGACAATGTTCATTATTGGCAGATAATAAGACATTTAAAGGGAAAAATGGGAAAGGAAGTAATAATATCATTGATGAAGATAAAAGGAAAATATGAGCTGAAAGTGAAAACGAAAAGTATAATAAGTAAAGATCTTTGAGAGTTCTTCTCTTTCATTAATAGGACAATTCTGTCATTGGAAATATTCACTACAATGGAAAAACCCTAGTGATGGGAACAGAAGTAAACTTGCATAAGAAAGATGGATAGCAGACATAACAGAACCAACTGGGATCCAAAGAATAGTACATGTGGCTGTCATTAACCCTTGACCAAATGGTAGAATTGTAAAAATAAGAAAATTGGACAAAAATTACTATAAGTATTCACTGATCATGGATATTAAAAGCCATGAGATGTCCTTTGTGTATGAGATGATTGCATCATGATCAACAAGATGATTTTTCAAGCTACTTTTTCAATATGGCAGAGGACTGGCACTGAGTTAGCTTCACCTAATTATCCAGTGCCTCTTTGAAAATAGTTGACCAAAGACAGATGTGCAAGTTTTTGATTGTCTCTAAGTCTCAGGTAGCTTACCTATAATTAGAGACAATACATAATTCAAAGGTCTGTGAAGAGAATGAAAAAGATGGTATATGTGAAGCACTGAGCAAGTGTTTTGCACACTGAAAGGTCTCAAATATTTAAGTTCCCTTTCCTTTGTCTTCCCACTCCTGACACAACTGAAAGGGTCATTGCTCCCTTGGAGTATATGTGAAGTCTGCCTTCTAATGAGTAATTAGAAGCATAAGGATAGAGACCTATTTGATTTGGGGCTGCCTCCTGGACTCAGCCACTTCCCACAGATGGCTGTAGGCAGAATTGCAATGCAGCTCCAGTCTCACCAGCTCATTTGACTCAGAGTCAAGTGTTCCCCCAAAGAATTAGCACTGTATGGCCTAAGAAAGTACTTATCCCACTGATGGCAGCAGCTCCTGCCATCACACTGGCTACAGAAGGGAGGCGTGACTGGGGCTGCACACTCCATGGAGCCGGTGGGAGTCCCACCCCTTCTGGGTGGCGGGTCTACAGCCACTCAAACTGTGGCTGTGGATCCAAGCCTGTGCTCATGGAGAGGGCCAGGAGCAGGCAAAATCTGACCTCCTGGGTGCAGCTGCAGCTTCAGGATCCGTGGCTGCAGACCTTGGCCTCTAGCTCCAAGGAACAGGCAGGAGCCAGGCACAAGCAAGAACCCCCACCCCTTCCAAGTTGGCAGGGCAGGAGCTCCCTGGGTACAGCTATGGCCTGCCCTCCCAGGCCCAGGGCCTGGGCCTCTCTGCAGCCTGCATCCTGGGGAACCGGGAAGCCCCTCCCCACAGTCCCTGCTGGCTTGGGGGTGTCTGCTCCCACTGCCTGGCCTCAGAGTAAGGCTGGGGCCAAGCCCAGGGCCTTGAATGGCAGTGGGAGGCAGAGTCCTGAGCAGAAGCAGTGGGTCCCCCAGAAAGGCTCCACCTTCAGGCCAGGGAAGGCCTGAAGGCTGGGGGCCAGGCTGCCAGTCCTGCCGAGGGGAGTGAGGACTTGTGGGTCTCCTCCGGGCCCACCCATGGCTGCCCATGGACCAATCAGCAGGCACTTTCTCCCCTCTGAGCCCCATAAAAGCCCCAGGCTCAGCCAGAGCAGGGGAGAGGGCAGAGGACAGAGAGACAACAGGTGGACCAGCTGCAGAGAGGAGCTACCCTCTCTGCTGAGAGCTAAACACTTGATGGGATGACCTGCCTACAGAGAGCAGCTACCCATTGCAGGTCTCCTCTGAGCTGTTCTGACACTAAATAAAGCTTCTCTTCATCTTCTTCACCCTTTACTTGTCTGCATACTTCATTCTTCCTGGACACAGGACAAGAACTCAGGCAAAGGCGCCACCAGCTACAGAGGTTTCCAGGAAGAAAATTGATACCCCAAAGATCCCATAACAACACTATAGTGTAGTCATTTATATGACTTTCTTTACTACTGGACTGGAAATTGCTAGAGGGAATTCCTTTCTGTAACCAAGAGCCTCACACAGAACCTGAACATAGAAGATGCTCAGTAAGGAAGGGAGAAAGGAATGGAAAGAAGGAAGATGGAGGCAACAAACAACAGAATGGGCGATGCTTAGCTTCTAGACCACTGCTGTCTGGTATAAATGTAATGCAAACCCTAAGTGTGAACCATGTGTGTAATTTCATATTTTCTAATAGCCATATTAAAAAGTGAAAAGAAACTAATTAGATTAATATTTAATAATATATTTTACCTAGCAAAATGTATCCAAAATATTATCATATCAATATGTAATCAATATAAAAAATTATTATGAGATTTTAGAATTTTTGTATTAAGTCTTCCAAATCTGCCATATATTTTACACTCATTGAACATCTCAATTTAGACTAGACATACTTTAAGTATTTGACAGCCACATGGGGCCAGAGGCTTCCATATTGAACAGTGCAGCTCTAGATTCTACATACCTTCTCACTGTCTTTTCCATTTCAGAAGTCCTGCCTTCCCCAGCTGGAGCTCCACCTACTATGTCTGGCTCCTCCCGACTAGCCACTTAACTATCCAAGCTAAAAACATTCCTAATTCACTCTGACTTACAAAATGTACCATCCCATCTCCCAGATTCCTGCCCTAAAATGCCACTTAGTTTGGTGTTATTAAGTGCCAATCAATTTAAGTAGCTAATATTCCCAAGTAACAGTCTGGTTTTTAACATGTTTTAGAAAGGAAGACATTTTCTTCCCATTAAAGGCTTTATACATATCCTATATTGGGAAAAAAATGTGACTACAAACTTCGATGAAGGCACTTCAGAATGTCCCTGGCACACCCAAAGATGTGGGTGAAATATAATATTTTGGTCCAGGACTCACTGAATACAGAAACTATCATCTGTCTTCATGTCCCCAGTGCCAAGCACTGTGTCTGGCACAAAGAGAGCACACTAAATATTGGTATTATATGTCATTAAAATTAGTTGAGAAACACAAGTGAGAGTTCCATCAGAGCTAGTTAAGATTACCCAGCAAGGAAAAGAAATTCATGAGGCATGACTAATGGCGTTCTTGGGTTTTTAAGTCAAAGAGTCAGTATTTTATTAGAAAGTGGAAAAAACAAAATGACATAATGGGAAAGAAATAAAATGGCAAAAGTCCCTTAAAGTCCATGGATCAGAGAGCAGAGCATTTATGACTAATCTTCAGGGATTTTGGGGGAGGATATTTACACATTCATTCAACAAATATTTCTTAAACTGCTGTGCGCCAGGATCTGTGCTTGGCAGAGGTCACACAAATGTACGACATCGTTCCTATCCTAAAGGAGCTCTAGACTTGAGAACAGACAGACATGAAAAATAAACAGCTTCCTACCTTATGATGTGATGAAAGCTATGCTATAAAGGAGATATTTGCAAAGAGGAATGGGGTCAAAGAGGAAGGAGGGACTGTTTAGGGAGTTTCAGGATAGCTTCATAAAGGAAGGGAAAATAAGACCTTGAGATATCAGTAGGTTTCTGCCAGGCAAATTTAACAACATGTGCAAAGACAGAGGAAAGAAAATACATATAGAATATTCTAGATAGGAGAGTAATGCAGTGTAACTGGAGCACAGCACTGCATGAAAAGTGGAGAGTAGCAGGAGATGATACTGAAAAAGCAGACTGAGCTCAAATCACAAAGGACCTTGCAATGCTCTGCACACAGATTTGGACTTTAGCCTAAAGTCAAAGTGGATCCACCCCAAAGTTCTAAGCAGATACACGATGGGAGAGAATTTCTTTGCCCATAGGAAGCCAGAAGTGATCATGTGACTTATTTTGGCCAGTGAAATGTGAATAAAAGTGATGCTACATTCTGGCCAGGCGTGGTGGCTCACGCCTATAATTCCAAGACTTTGGGAGGCCAAGGTGGGTGGATCACCTGAGGTCAGGAGTTCAAGATCAGCCTGGCAACATAGTGAAACCCAATCTCTACTAAAAATACAAAATTTGCCAGGTGTGGGGGTGCACGCCTGTATTCCCAGCTACTCAGGAGGCTGAGGCAGGAGAATAGCTTGAACCCACGAGGCGGAGGTTGCAGTGAGCTGAGATCATGCCATTACACTCCAGTCTGGGCAACAAGAGTGAAACTCCATCTCAGAAAAAAAAAAAAAAAAAAGAAGTCATGCCACATTCTATTTTTTTCTAGCCAGTGACTAACAATTTTAAGATAGTGGCTTTTCAGAACTCAAACAAATTTACAAGAAAAAAACAAACAATCCCATCAACAAGTGGGCGAAGGATATGAACAGACACTTCTCAAAAGAACACACTTATGCAGCCAACAGACACATGAAAAAATGCTCATCATCACTGGTCATCAGAGAAATGCAAATCAAAACCACGATGAGATACCATTTCACACCAGTTAGAATGGCGATCATCAAAAAGTCAGGGAACAACAGGTGCTGGAGAGGATGTGGAGAAATAGGAACACTTTTACACTGTTGATGGGACTGTAAACTAGTTCAACCATTGTGGAAGACAGTGTGGCAATTCCTCAAGGATCTAGAACTAGAAATACCATTTGACCCAGCAATCCCATTACTGGGTATATACCCAAAGGATTATAAATCATGCTGCTATAAAGACACATGCACATATATGTTTATTGCGGCACTAGTCACAATAGCAAAGACTTGGAACCAACCCAAATGTCCAACAACAATAGACTGGATTAAGAAAATGTGGCACAGCCAGGCACGGTGGCTCACGCCTGTAATCCCAGCACTTTGGGAGGCCAAGGCGGGCGGATCACGAGGTCAGGAGATCGAGACCATCCTGGCTAACACGGTGAAACCCCGTCTCTACTAAAAATACAAAAAATTAGCCAAGCATGGTGGCAGGCGCCAGTAGTCCCAGCTACTCAGGAGACTGAGAGAGGAGAATGGCGTGAACCCAGGAGGCAGAGTTTGCAGTGAGCCAAGATCGGGCCACTGCACTCCAGTCTGGGCGACAGAGCGAGGCTCTGTCTCAAAAAAAAAAAAAAGAAAAGAAAAGAAAATGTGGCACATATACATCATGGAATACTATGCAGCCATAAAAAAGGATGAGTTCATATCCTTTGTAAGGACATGGATGAAGCTGGAAACCATCATTCTGAGCAAACTATCACAAGGACAGAAGACCAAACACCACATGTTTTCACTCACAGGTGGGAACTGAACAATGAGAACACTTGGACACAGGATGCAGAACATCACACACTGGGGCCTGTTGTGGGGTGGGGGGAGGGGGAGGGATAGCATTAGGAGATATACCTAATGTAAATGACGAGTTAATGGGTGCAGCACACCAACATGGCACATGTATACATATGTAACAAACCTGCACATTGTGCACATGTACCCTAAAACTTAAAGTATAATTTAAAAAAAAAAAAAAAGATAGTGGCTTTTCTGTCTGCCTGGGTTCCTGAGTGATTACAATTGAGGTAGGAGGCAGGACTCAACTCCAGACCAGATTAAAGACTGACTGAAACAGGGAAGTGGCGCTGAAAGCACCTCTCCATAAGATGTGCCCACCAGCACCATGACAGTTTACAATCGCCATGGCAATACCCAGAAGTTACCACCTCTTCCCATGGCAACTAGCAGGAAGTTGTCCCCCTTTCTCTAGAAACTTCTGAATAACCCACTGCTTAATTGCATGTGATTAAAAGTTGGTATAAATATGACTGCAGAACTTCCCTGAGTTGCTGCTCACAGCACACTGCCTATGAGGTAGCCCTGCTCTGCAGGAGCACTGACCAAGCTATAACACCACCTCCTCAGTAAAGCTGTTTTCTTCTACCACCAGCTTGCTCTTGAATTCTTTCCTGAGCAAAGCCAAGAACTGTCCTGGGCTAAGCCCCAGTGTTAGGGCTCACCTGCCCTGCACTGCAGTGAGCAGAGCCTTCCTGCTGAATGACAGTGGATTTGTAATGGGAGTAAGAATTAAGACTTTGTTGTCTTAGCCACTTTGATTTGCAGGGGCTTTCTTATTACTGCATAAAAACTGCAGGCTATCTTGACTGATAGAGCAGGAGACCAGCACGATGAGATTTATATTTTTAAAAGATAATTGAGACAACATGGAGGATGGATTAGAAGTAGGAGAGGAATTACAGGCACAAAACCAATACAGAGATACTGCAATAGTCCAGGAAAGAGATTAAGGCCTAAAATAAGAGTAATAACAGTGGAAGTGAAGAAAATGAGTTATATTTAAGAAATATCTACATTGCAATATCAACATTACATTGCAGTATCAAATATAGTGATTATCAAAATGTGCTATATAGATGTTTTTTGTCATCTATTCCTATGTAACAAATTACCCCAAAACTTATCAACTCAAAACAATGATAAAGGTGTATTATCTCAGTTTCTGTGGGTCAGAAAGTTCAAGAACAGCTTAGCTGTTGGTCCTGGCTCAGGATTTCTCATGAGGTTGCAGTCAAGACGCTGGCCAGGGCTACAGTCATCTGAAGGTTTGACTGGGGTGGAGGATCCACTTCCAAAATGGTTCACTTCTATAGCTTGGAAGTTGATGCTAACTGTTAGCAAGAAGCTTCCGTTTCTTATCATATGGACCTTTCCATGAGGCTGCTTGAATGTCCTCATGATGTGGCAGCTGGCCTTCCCCAGAGTGAGTGACCCAAAAGAGAATATGGTACAGTGGCAATTTCTCTTACGGCCTAGCCTTAGAAGTCACACACCATGACTGCTTGCATATTCTTTGGCCACACTGACCAAACATGATACACTGTAGGAAGGGCCCCTAAAAAGAGGTGAATATAGGAGGTGAGGATCATGAAGGGCCAGCTTGAAGCCTGACTACCACAGTGAACAAGATGGAAATAAAGAAGCTGACTGACTCTGAGACTTCTAGCTTAAATGATTCAATGGTCAGATTAAGCAAGATACAGAAAGGAGGTGGGAGGACCAGTTTGGGAAGGGAGAAAGCAGATCATTAGTTCTATTTTGGAAGTGCCATGGGGATAAGCCTTGAAGACACGCAAACAGAAATGCCTAATTGTTAAATAAGCAGCTCCTAGGAGAGGGTCAATAACTTAGGAATGAATATTATCTAAGTGGTGGGAGGAGCAAAGGGAGAAAATAATATGGCCCAGGAAGTATGTACAGAAAAAAGAGGGAAGAAACTAAACAAAACACCAGGAATAGATCCTTATGAAGAGATTCTTATATTTTTAAGGGAAGGGGGAAGAGGAAAAGTCAGTAAATGGCACAGGGCAGCAGGACTCAGAGAAGTAATCAGAGAATGGGTGTTGTCTGGATCCGGAGGCTATGGTGGACAGTTCTGTGAGTTTCAGCAGCAATGCCACATGACATAAAGCAGTCAAGCAATGTGAAAACTGAGACAAGCCCACTGGATTTCAGAGATATAGTGGGTGGCCATATGGTAAGTATCTCAGTGCAGGTGGGATGGTATTGCTCACCTAAATGCATAATTTCACCATTGAAAGATTAAACTCTTCCTCTCATGCAATAGAGGTGGCTTCCCTCATAACAGGCCCACAGTATAACACCTTGAGGACAGAACAACCACAGCCCACCCATGATGTAACAACTAGTCCACACAGCAATGGAAAACTCCTTTCATCATGGGTCTATCATGAGCATATCTATTGTGAATGGAGCATGAATGGGTCAGAGAAAGAACAATTTCTTCTTCCCAAACAACTCTGCCTTCACGAAAAGCTTAGGTTATTGATGAATTTCTTAGGGCAACCATATTGCTTGGTAGGTACTCTACGGATCTAGGGTTATAGGATAGGAAGTCCCAAACCCAGAATCGCAGGATTTGAAAATCGTAAGAAGAGATAATCTTGATGAATCTTCTTATTTCAAAGATAAAAGAAGACCTAATAAGATTAAGCTATTTGGTCAAGGTAAATTTTTTTTTTTTTTTTTTTTTTTTTGCTATGATTGGGTCCTGGCTTTCTGGCTTACTGCTTCTCATCCAGAACCCTTTTAACTCATTCACATTTCTTCACATTATTTTACACACACACACACACACACACACACACACACGTGCGCATAGATATAAATCGAATATCAGGAGAAACTGATGTTCAGTTGTTTCATAGGCATCTCCAATTTAACATAGCCAAAACAGATCTCTTGAGGTTGTTCCTGAAAATAGATCTCTCCCCACCTCCCCCATAACTATAAAGGGTACTCTCACCTACACCCCAGAAACCTTTCTTGATGGTGCTCTCTCTCACCATTGTAGCATTTACCAATATCTGACACTATTTTAGATTTTTATCTGCTTATTATCGTTCCACTGAAATTTAAGCTCCATGGTGGCATTTTGTTCAGAGAAAACTCTTCACTGCTTTAAAAGTCCCTGGCACATAGTAGGCACCCAAAAAATATATGTTGAATGAATCCATTGGTATTAAAAATCCTGTGGTCAGGAAACACTTATGGCAGTATTATTTTTAGCTAAATGGGAACTTAATGTAGGGACTTACCAGAAACTGAAAGCAGAAACGCCACAGTCATTGCTATAGGCCATGTAGTTGCCTTTGATTTTAAAAACAATGAGGCTGGGCACAGTGGCTCACACCTGTAATCCCAGCACTTTGGGAGGCTGAGGCAAGTGGATCAATTGAGGTCAGGGGTTCAAAACCAGCCTGGCCGACATAGTGAAACCTGGTCTTTACTAAAAATACAAATATCACCTGGGCATAATGGCACACGCCTGCAATCCCAGCTACTTGGGAGGCTGAGGCAGAGAACTGCTTGAACCCAGGAGGTGGAGGTTGCAGTGAGTCAAGATCAAGCCACTGCACGCCAGCCTGGGTGACAGAGTGAGAGTCCATCTAAAATAAATTTAAAAAGACAATGACAGTCACAGTACCTCTGAAATCTTTGTATAGGATCAAATACCAGCCTATTAATATGCTCAGGAGCAAGTGACCCTGATATGACAGGAGGTAATATGGCAAAATCAAAACTTACTACTACTCTAAATTAATGACTTTGGCCATATATTGTCAATATCCACTGAGCCTCCCTCACTTCTAGATATCCTGCCAGGAAATTATAGAAACAAACTCAGTTACAAAGTAATAAAGGACACTGCCGTGAAGGATCCAATTCCACTAATTTATGTATTTATTTATTCTATTCATTCAGCAAACTTTCACTGAGTGGATACTACGTGCCTGACACAACTAGGTGCGAAGACTAAAATCCTATCTGGAATAGTGTTTGCTATTGATTTTGTTGCAGTCTTATCTCTGTTGCCATCATCTTACGCAAAGCTGGAGGCATATAAAGGTTACCATGGGAAACTAAAGAAAGGCATCTTGGTGTCCTTTACTTATTTTTCCTGCCGTGGGCAGTGATGATGACATTTATCAAGCTGTCTCACCTAAACCACTGACAAGTTGTTGTATCCTAAGAACTGATGTCTCTATCTTGGGACCATATTACCTAAGTTACCTGAGTCATAAGGATGAGGGCAAGCATTCGTTCTTATTTCAGAGAGGAAATTCCATTCCCCTACTTTGACAATATTTTCCCAGTAGTAATTTAATCCTCAGAATCCTGTAAGACCCTTAGGATAGTAATGAATAAATGAATGGCTGCAATACATTAAATCCTTATTTTCATCCTAAGAGCTTGATCTTGGTGGTTACCATTTTTCAGCTCTTCAATCATTTATTGCAACATATCATGCTACAACAGAAACTATTTAGAAGCATGCAAGATGCTAACTGCTGTTATGTGCATTTAGAAATGGTCAGTTGACGAGAGGAGAAATCAGATGGCTAAACTTCTGCAACATTTTTCAAAGACCGCCAGTAAGACTTAATACCTTGAAATATAAATTACAGGAAAAGAAAGATTTGCCTGTACTAAAATTTTGGCAAAGAAACAACAGAAACGTATCTTCGAACCCATCAAACAATTCTCTTCTGTCTGACCCTTACCAAGAACTCTCTTTATCTCCTTGGAATATTGACTTCCTTCCAATATACATAGGACTTCTCTGCATTCCCCAGGTGGGCCTATTGTCACTAAGAGTTTTTAACATGATGCATTAACCTCCTTGGGCTGCTGTAACAAATTAGCCCAAGCTGGGTGGCTTAAACCAGCAGAAATTTATTCTCTTACAGTTCCAAAGGCTAGATGTATGAAATCAAGGTGTCAGCAGGGCCATCCTCTCTCTGAAGGCTCCAGGAAAAAAATCTTCCTTGCCTTTTCCAGTTTCTTCCATTCCAGGTTGCCAGAGTAATCTTTGGCATTTCCTGGTTTGTAACTGCATCACTTAAATTTCTGCATCTGTCTTCACATGGCCATCTCCCCCCATGTGTGTCTTTTTTTTTTTTTCTTTTGAAACAGGGTCTCCCTCTGTCACCCACACTGGAGTGCAAGTGGCACAATCACAGCTCACTGCAGCCTTGACTTCCTAGGCTCAAGCAATCCTCCTGCCTCAGCCCCACAGAGTAGCTGAAACTACAGGTGCACCACCACAACCCGCTAATTTTTTTTTTTTTAAGAGATGGGGTTTCAACATGTTGCCCCAGGCTGGTCTCAAACTCGGGCTCAAGTAATCCGCCCACCTTGCCTCCCAAAGTGCCAGGATTACAGGCATGAGCCACCACACCCGGCCCTGTGTGTGTCTCTGTCCAAATCTCCCTCTTTTTAGAAAGACATCAGTCACTGGCTTTAGGGCCCATTCTAATCCAGTACGACCTCATCTTAACTGGATTACATCTGCAAAGAACCTGTTTCCAGATAAGGTCACATTCACAGGTACCAGGGCTTAGGACTTCAACTTATTTTGGAGCACACAGTTCAACTCACGACAACGCCCAAACTCTGAGCCTTCTAATCCGAGAAAATACCACCAAATGGCATTACAAACATGAGGTAGCACTTGGACTTTCTGGGCCTTCTCTGAGAAACTGGAATAATCCTCCTCATCTTCAAAAGCTTGTCACAAGTTATAATGAAACAATTTCCTCCCTTCCTCCTTCTTTCCTTCACTCTTTCCTTCATTTCCTCCTTTTCCTCTCTCCTTCTTCTTTTCCTTCCTTTCTTCCTCCTTTCTTTCTTTCCTTTTCACAAATACTTATGAGTATTTACTATGAGATAACCCAATGTTTCTGCTTTGGAACATAGAAAGATGAAGTGAGAGTCCCACATTCAAAATTCAGAATTAGGGCTGGGTGCGGTGACACCTTTAGTCCCAGGTACTTGGGAGGTGGAGGCAGGAAGAGCGCTTGAGCCCAGGAGTTTGAAGCTGCAGTGCACTATGAAGGAATCTGTGAATAGTCACTCCAGCTTGGGCAATATAGCGAGACCTCATCTCAAAAAAAAAAAAAAAAAAAAACAATTAGACTTTGTTGGAAGATTCAAAAATCATAATATAAGGCAGAAGGTGGTAGTTGCCATAAGAAAGTCATAGATACTGTGGCACAAAAATACAGAGAAAATAGATCAATTCCTGCTGAGAAGAATCCAGCAAGACATTGGAGCTTGACCTAGAAGAATTATCTAGGATTTGGAGTTTCAGAGATATAGCAAAAGAGTTCCCAGTTAAGCTGGGGACAAAAGCATAGAGATGAGAAACCAGTGTATTTACAAATTTCTCAATGTGTCAAGGGCCCCTTATGCGTCATTGCTACAATCATATTTCAGAAGTTTTAATAGAAAAGAGATTGGAAGGGGAAAAAAGCACCAAAAAAAAAAAATGGTCATCTTTGAGTGGTTAAGAAAAACTGTGCTTTTATTTATTTTTCAAATTTTTTCTAACGAGCTTACATTATTTTTAATTAGAAAAATTTTTTAATTTTTCAAGAAAGATTTTTCAAATCACATCAAAATTGTTGCCTCAAGAAAAGGACAAATCGAATCCTTCCAGACACAGAATGTTTACTGAGTGAGACAACTATCATCATATCCATTATGACACAGAGGAAGGAACGGCCATGAGAGCTAGTTGATCAATCAGCTGGTTCCTGCAGATACAGGCATTTTAGCCTCTACTTGAAGGCAGAGTAGAGCTTGGATTTTTCCTTTAGGTAAGCAATGTCTGCCCTCTGCTGGGCATTTAAAAGTTACCAAACACAACACTTTGCCTTTCCCATGTGGCAAGACAGAGTGATCAAGAGACAAGAAAGGTAAAATCACCATTCTGATCTTAAAGGCATTCGTTTTATTACTTTGACCAGGTTTCCCATTTCTATAAGCATACTCTCACATCAGAGAGGAAAGCCCTTTGTTCACTTTCCCTCAGAGACCAGTAGCACAGCCCATCCTTGGCTGGGACTCCAGACCACCATCCGAGTCAGAGGCACATGGTTTCAGTTGGCAGAGGGCAGGTATGCTTTGGTTTGTAGGGGACAGGGGGCAGGGGTTGGGCGCAGTACCCCAGTGCTTGGGGTTGGCTGGAGGATCTGCCTAAAGCAACACGGACAGTCACGATGCAGAAAGGAATCAGCTGTTTCTCCTAACTCAACACCTTTGAGTGGGGTTTTTTCTGAATTAGGCTACATTCTCAACCTCAACACTATTGACTTTGAGGACAGGCTCATTCTTGGTTATTACATAGAGGACAGTGCGGGCTGTCCTGTGCATTAGAGGATGTTTGGCAGCACCCCTGGCCTCTACCCACTACATGCCATGGCACCCTGCCCTCAGTTGTGACAACCGAAAATATCTCGAGACATTGTCAACTTCCCCTCCTTCCTACCTGGAGGGAGGATGGGGAAAGCTGGGTAAGGGGAATGGCCCCCTGCTGAGAATCACTTCTTGAGCTCCAGCTTCTCTTCCTTTTAACCCCTGACGTTTATACAAACCATCACTCTCATTGTGTGCAAATAAGCAGCAATGACAAGGACAAAGAACTAGAAGTTAAAGACCCTGGCCAGGCACAGTGGCTCACGCCTGTAATCCCAGCACTTTAGGAGGCCGAGGTGGGCAGATCACCTGAGGTCAGGAGCTCGAGACCAGCCTGGGCAACATGGTGAAACCCAGTCTCTACTAATAATACAAAAATTAGCCGGGCATGGTGGCACATGCCTGTAATCCCAGCTACTCGGGAGGCTGAGGCAAGAGAATCGCTTGAACCCAGGAGGCAGAGGTTGCAGTGAGCCAAGATGGCCCCCTTGCACTCCAGCCTGGGCGACAAGAGTGAAACTCCGTCCCTAAAAAAAAAAAAAGAAGTTAAAGACCCTATGTTTCCCTGTGCCACATCCTGGAGCCTCCTGGCCTTGGTTTCATCAACTGCAAATATATATATATATATATATCATTACTTTTATTTTGAAAGACTGTTGTGTGTTTAGTTAACAAACACTAAGCACCTACTATGTGTAAGGCAGTGTGCTGATGACTCCATGAGGAACAGTTTCAAGTCCGAAAATGAGATTACTACGCAGAGTATGATGCACTATACAGACGTGCTTCTATAGGAAAATTAATAATGAATCATTGGGAGATAGAACTTTAAGAAAGACAATATTGACCAGGTGCAGTGGCTTACACCTGTAATCACAGCACTTTGGGAGGCTGTGAAAGGACCACTTGAGCCCAGGAGGTCAAGGTTGAAGTGAGCTATGAGTGCCACTGCACTCCAGCCTGGGTGACGGAACAAGACTCTGTCTTCAAAAAAAAGAAAGAAAGAAAGACTGAATACAGGCCCAGAACCTCTTATTCACATTTCTGAAATCCAAAAAATTCTGAGAACCTATTTTTCGTTTAATGTATTTGGCATCAAAATTTATTTGGTGGCAAAACCTGACCTGAGGTGAATGACACCACTGACAGTCTTCACTGGTCCTGCTGAGTGTGACTATTCATGTTTTTCTACACAAATATTAATGTGTTTGGTCAAAGGGTGCTTGCTCAGACTGTGCTGGGGGTGTTACATAATATATAACCTGTGCACTGTTTTGCCTTTCTGAAACGCAAAATAATCTGAATTCCAAAACATATATGGCCCTGAGGGTTTTGGATAAGGTATTGTGGACCAGAATATGTAAATTCTCAGGGAATTGAGCAAAACTGGAGCTAACACCTTCACACTATAAGTATTCATTATTCCTCATTTGCATCTTGTACCGTGCCCAGCAAACTGTGAGCTTACAAGATAAATAGGGAAAGATGGGAGTGTGAGTTTGCATGTAGGGCATGTGGATTTTGTCCCTTCAATAGCACAGGTAGCCTCTGTCCAAAGAAACCAGTCACTGTTTACATCCATCTCCCAGATAGGAAAGAAGCGAAACTTAATCACAGGTGTGGCCCAGTCCCTCTCTGTAGCCCCAGGTACTGGAAGCAGCCCTCCTGCTGGAAATGACACTTCTCTCCAGTTCCAGCGAGCAGGGACCCACTTCAACTCACCTGGTTTGCCTGTTCCGTTCTCCAACTTTCTTCATGCCCATTCAACCCAGCAGGCTCAGACGGAGAGGAACAGCTCCTGCATCCTTGGGTCTAGGTCTCTGCCAAGTTGGTGGTGGAGGCAGAGGAAGGCGTGGTGCTCTTACCCTGTTGTTTAATATGCAGAAGATTTTATGGGAGCCATGGATTAATCGGCTCAAAAAATACGAAGAGATATTTATGGTAAGTTCAAGTTTCACAACCACTCAAGAGGTTTTCACTTCCAAGGATTTTAGTTCAAACCAGAGCTCGATGTCTCATTACCACCAACTTCAATCTTTTGGCCTTCAAAGGTCTTGTCTCCTTGACTCAATTCTTCACTTCAATTTATTTGTTTGAAAATATATACTGAACCTGTATCACGTGCCAAGTGCTGTGCTGGGTGATGGAAATATACACACAAATAAGACATGGCCCCTGCCTGGGAAAAGTCATAGTACAATAAGGGAGACACTGTTGGACAACAGGCTGTCTCCAATCACTTTATGAGCAAAAGCTACTTTTCTTTTACCTGAGTTTGTGGCTGAAAGCAGAGGTCAGGGCAGGACGCGATGGCTCATGCCTGTAATCCCAGCATTTTGGAAGGCTGAGGCAGGTGGATTACTTGAGTCCAGGAGTTCAAGACTGGCCTGGCCAACATGGCGAAACCCCATCTCTACTAAAACCTCAAAAAAAATTAGCCAGGTGTGGTGGCTCGTGCCTGTAATCCCAGCTACTTGGGAGGCCGAGGCAGGAGAATTGCTTGAACCCGAGAGGTGGAGGTTGCGGTGAACGGAGATCATGCCACTGAGAGGTGACAACGTGCTAGCAGCCCTCACTCGCTCTGGGCGCCTCCTCGGCCTCGGCGTCCACTCTGGCCGCGCTTGAGGAGCCCTTCAGCCCGCCGCTGCACTGTAGGAGCCCGTCTCTGGGCTGGCAGAGGCCGGAGCCGGCTCCCTCTGCTTGCAGGCAGGTGTAGAGGGAGAGGAGTGGGCGGGAACCGGAGCTGCGCAGGCGCTAGCGGGCCAGCGCGAGTTCCGGGTGGGCGCGGGCTCCGCAGGCCCCACACTCGGAGCGGCCGGCCAGCACCGCTGGCCGCGGGCAGTGAGGGGCTTAGCACCCGGGCCAGCAGCTGCAGAGGGTGCACCAGGTCCCCCAGTACTGCCGGCCCAACCGCGCCGCGCTTGAATTCTCGCCGGGCCTCGGCCGCCTCCCCGCAGGGCAGGGCTCCCGACCTGCAGCCGGAAACGCCGGAGCCACCCCTCCTCCCCGGCAATTGGCTCCGACGCTGGCCGAGCCTCCCCGACACACACCGCGCCTGCTTGGAGGGGCCCGGTCCCATCCACTGCTAAAGGGCCGTCTCTGTAAAATGGACCAATCAGCTCTCTGTAAAATGGACCAATCAGCAGGATGTGAGTGGGTGGGGGGGGGGAAGGGTGGAGGGTCGGATAAGAGAATAAAAGCAGGCTGCCCTAGCCATCAGCCGCAACCCAATCGGGTCCCTTTCCACACCGTGGAGGCTTTGTTCTTTCACTCTTTGCAATAAATCTTGCTGCTGCTCACTCTTTGGGTCTGCACTGCCTTTATGAGCTGTAACACTCACCACAAAGGCCTGCAGCTTCACTCCTGAGGCCAGCGAGACCACTAACCCACCGAGAGGAATGAACAACTCCCGACGGGAGGGATGAGCAACTCCAGAAGCACCGCCTTAAGAGCTGTAACACTCACTGCGAAGGTCTGCAGCTTCACTCCTGAAGCCAGCGAGACCACGAACCCACCAGAAGGAAGAAACTCTGAACACGTCCGAACATCAGAAGGAACAAACTCCGGACACACCACCTTTAAGAACTGTTAACACTCACCGCGAGGGTCTGCAGCTTCATTCTTGAAGTCAGTGAGACCAAGAACCCACCAATTCCAGACACACCACTACACTCCAGCCTGGACGACAGAGCAAGACTCTGTCTCAAAGAAAAAAAAGCAGAGGTCAGCAAATGGACCTGCAAGCCAGCTGCATGTTCTTTTTTTTTTTTGAGACAGTTTCACTCTGTCACCCAGGTTGGAGTGCAGTGGCATGGCATGGTCTTGGCTCACTGCAACCTCTGCCTCCCAAGTTCAAGTGATTCTCCCGCCTTAGCCTCCTGAGTAGCTGGGATTACAGGTGCATGCCACCACACCGGGCTAATTTTGTATATTTAGTAGAGATGGGGTTTCACTATGTTGGCGGGGCTGGTCTCGAACTCCTGACCTCGTGATCTGCCCTCATCGGGCTCCCAAAGTGCTGGGATTACAGGCGTGAGCCACCGAGCCCAGCCACATGTTCTTATAAATAAGGTTTTGCTGGAAGATAGCCACACATATTTGTTTATGTATTGTCTGTGGCTGCTTTTGCACTACAATAACAAGTCGGGTTTGCTCTGAGTATGCAATAGAGATCATACAGCTCCCAAAGCCTGAAATAGTTCCTGTGTTGCCCTTAAAGAAAAAGTTTGTCAACCCCTGGACTTAAGGATAGGTGGAGGACTGGTGGCAGGGAAAGCTATGAAGGAAGGTAAAAGGAAAGAAATTCCTGACGGTCAAGCCCCCGAGAAGAACAATAAAATGACAGTGTATAAGTTGGCATTTGGCTCAGCTGTGCATAACAGAAAACTCAATTCTAGGCTAAACAAAATAAAGATTTTACATCTCCTACATGAAAGAGGTCAAGAGGTGGACAGCCTAAGTTTGGGTTTGGTGGCTTCATGGTAACCAGGGACCCAAATTCCTTTTATCTTTCTGCTCCCTGTCGTTCTTAGCAGGAGTTTTCCTTCCTCCAGTTTGTCTCATGGCCCAGCATAGCTGCTGGAGCTCTGGTAATTACATCTGTGTTCCAGATAAACAGCGAAAAATGTAGCAAAAAAGAATCTACCTTTTATCCGAGTCAATTCTCTTTAAGAACATGACCTGGAACTCCCACTCTAAAATTTCCATTTCCAACTCATTGGCCACCCCTAGCTACAGGGAAGATGGAGATCTAGTCTTCCACAGCACCCTGTTCATAAACCCTTCACATTTTTTCCCACAGAACCATAGAAGCGCATATAGATGTTAGCATGTTCATAGCTAGGATGTGAGATCCTCTAACTGAGTTCCAAAATGAACATTGTGAACAAGGCTCACCAGAAAAAATAGGAAAACCTCTTCCCCGTCTTGCTATTAATGTATTTGTTCATTTTTCAAATATTTTT
The DNA here is from genome assembly GCF_009828535.3 of Hylobates moloch. NCBI lineage: Eukaryota > Metazoa > Chordata > Mammalia > Primates > Hylobatidae > Hylobates > Hylobates moloch. The sequence continues at coordinate 77,822,526 of NW_026652284.1, forward strand.
GAGCCTCTCCTGTGTTCCAGACACTGTGCTTGCCACTGCAACCCTCTCTTTCTTTTTTTTTTCTTTTTTTTTTTTTGATGTGTCTTTTCGTTGTTGTCGTTATTTCAGAAAACAGTGGGATAGAAGAAAGCTTTTAAGGTGTCATCTAAACCATTCAGTTATTCCATGGTTAATTATGTGAGTTGACTTTCCTTTACGTGACACACATATGTAACTGTTAGCAAGTAGTATATGTCTTTGGATGGTATGCCTTCCCAAATGGTATGGGTTAAAGTTGTTTTGTACTGTTGTTAATGTAAAGGGAATTTACATCTTATAAAAGCACCCATCCATTGTTATATTTGTTTACATTCTGTCCTCCAATAAATAGACTGTAACTCCTTAAGAACTTTGTGTTTGCTAACTGCAGGCACTTAATAAATGTTCAATGAGGGAATAAAAGAATGGTCTTTCAACCTTCTGGTTAAAGACTCCCTGCCTTTAAAACTGAGCTTAGTGACTGTTTCCTGTTCTCTTGAGACAGATGACAGACAAGAGGATAATGCTTTCGTGTGTGCAGGACTTCAAAATTTTCTAAGAGCTTTTCACATACATTTTTTAATAATTTAAAAATAAATTAACCTAGAAAATATGCCTCGACCATGGGAGTGGTAGCAAGTATCCCTTTTACACTGAATGAAGTTAGGAGGAGTTGTCTTTTTCCTTCCTTCCAATTGGTTCTTCCTTCCTTCAAATCCTTTAAAGGCAGGATTTGAAAATGTGCATTTCAAATGCCAGGAGAAGCGTGACTACCTTCTTCAACTGTAGGAAAACCAAGAAGTAGAGAAGTTAAACAGCATTGAAAGGAATCCAGGTTAAGACTCGGGAAAATTTTGTTGAACATAAAATATATGAAGCAGGAAAATGCCTTCCTAAAAGAGATATGGAATCACCACAAAAATGGCACACACTGTGGTTCGAAAATCGTATCATTCGGAAGGGCTTGGTTCAATTTTCGTTGGGAAAAACATGCATGAAAAAAAATGGCCACCAGAGGGTGCTGTACCAAAATCCAATGGAACTCCTGCGAATTTCCGACAGAGTGCTCACGTGTTGAAGACGTAGCGTGGGCCAGTCTCAAAGCTTTCCTGGTTTTCCCAATCAGTTCTCCATAAACTGTGCTTCATGGAAAAGCACCCTGACTTCTGCTCTAGACTTCCAGAGCAGAACACCCTTTCTTAGAAGCAGAGTCACATGGGACCAACACTGCCCTCAGCAGGAGAGCTCTATCACCTACAACCCAGTACCCTTACGTGAACAGTCCCTTTTCTATTCTTGCATCTGCTCATGAATATAGTAATTTACATATGGTTAATTTATGTCTGCCACTTCCCTTAAGTACACTGGTGATTAATAAATCAGGACAATATGAAAACCTATGAGACTGTTACATTTAATTTCATAATTAATAATTAAGATTAAGAGACCTATTTGTCATTTAGGAACACCAGGATTCATCCTCTTAATTGCCATCTGGATTTCTTGTCAATTATTTGATTTGTTTAAGCCTTGTTTATTCTCATTCAAAAGCCCTCAGATTTCACTAATTTGACATGCCAGATACTCAGCTAATCGTCTTAGCAGAAAACAAAATATGCAGAAGCTCAACACTTGAACCACCATGGTCATGAAGAAAGCCAGGGGGGCATGGGTGGGGAGATACCTGCTCTCCCATCACGTTAGCCACCAATTACCTGTGGGACCGTGAGCAAGTCACTCTGTACTTCTCGACCTCAGAGAGAGGGTTGGACTAGAGTAGAGGATTTTACCTTTTCAAGTGAACCCCTTCTTCTGTAACGGAAGGGGTATATTCCACCAATGTCCTGGCTCTAAGGAGATGGTAAACAGATTACATTTGGCTTCACTCAAGTTTATAATGTTTTTGCCTTTCATTCTACACCACCTCTCCAGGTCTCTAGAGGCTAGGCCCCCCCAAAAATCACGTGGACGGAGCTCATAAGTGCAGGACAGACATTCCAATGCGGGTTGTCTACACAAAGTAAGAGTCGATAGCATTGGGAGATATACCTAATGCTAAATGACGAATTGATGGGTGCAGCACACCAACATGGCACACGTATACATATGTAACAAACCTGCACGTTGTGCACATGTACCCTAAAACTTAAAGTATAATAATAATAATTTTAAAAAAAGAAAAAAAAGAGTCATGGGGCCAGGTGCGGTGGCTCACGCCTATAATCCCAGCACTTTGGGAGGCCAAGGCAAGCAGATCACCTGAGGTCAATAGTTGAAGATCACCTGGGCAACGGGGTGAAACCCTGTCTCTACTAAAAAAAAAAAAAAATATATATATATATACACACACACACACACACAGAAATGGTGGTGGGCACCTGTAAACCTGGCTAATTGGGAGGCTGAGGCAGGAGAATCGCTTGAACCCAGGAGGCAGAGGTTGCAGTGAGTTCAGATCGTGCCATTGCACTCCAGCCTGGGCGACAAGAGCAAGACGCTGTATCAAAAAAAAAAAGAAGAAGAAGAAAAGTCATGGGGCCTTCATAATTGTGCTCAGGTACATGTTTCAGAAGCAAAAATAGTAGATTAAGTGAGGGGTTTATTTCTCTCATGTAACCAGGAAACTAAGTACTGGGTAAGCCAGCCCTAATGGGGCTGTTCACAGAACAGGCTCCTGCTACCTCCCCACTGTCATCTTTGCAAGTGGTCATAAGATGGCTGGGGCATCTTTAGGCATCATGTCACCATTTCAGGCAGGAAGGAGGAGAAAGGAGAAGTCAAAGGGCTCACACCCGCTGAGTCTGCCCAATTTTCCTAGGAAAACAGTAGCTTTCCTGGAACCTCGTGGAGTGGAAGATATAAACCTTTCATTCACATGTCATTGGCCAGACTATCCACGTGACCTTGAATTGTTGACGGGCCCAACGCCATCCTGAAGCAAATTGGAGCTATAACAAGCAAGGGAAATGAAGCGCATGGAAATTGAGTAGGCCACTGGCTGCATATGTCAAAAGAAGGAGAAAAGTATTAGGATACAGATTCGGAGGTCCTCATGCTAGGGCATGCAGCAGATGGCTGTCTACGAGGAAGTCCTCACCAGACAGCAACAAGAAATCTGCTAACCAACCTCCTCCTTATGGTGGATGCAGCGCTCACTGCAAGGGAGTCTTGGCTTCTTTTGACAGCCTGCAAAGGTGAGCCATTCATCAATGGCTGCTGAGCCAGCAGAGCGTCACATCCTCTAGGTGCCAACTCTGCACCTGCTGGAGTCTGGTCCCTCATCCCAGCCCCTCTGACCTCCCTCCCTATTCTCTTCCTCTCCATCTTGGCCTCTCCTCCAGCTCTGAGAGTCCCTTGCCCTTCCTCACTTCCCAAATCTCTAGTCTGCACACAGGAATCTGCTCTTTCTGAAGCCTGAGCTTCTGAAACACAGAACCCAAGAATACTCTTCTTTCTTTGTCCCTCTGTTTTCTCTGTCACCTTTCTCTAAGGCAGTGAACACAGAATGCCATGCTCACTGAATGCATAAAGGAACCGGGGTATAAGGAAGTTCCAGGAACAACAACAAATTAGATTTAGGCCAGTGGCAGCTTGGTGGCTCACACCTGTAATCCTAGCAATTTGGGAGGCTGAGGCGAGCAGATCACTTGAGCCCAGGAGTTCGAGACCACCCTCGAAAACATAGTGAAACCCCGTCTCTACAAAAAAATACAAAAATTAGCCAGGCATGGTGGCACACACCTGTAGGCCCAGTTACTCAGGAGCTGATGTAGGAGGATCACCTGAGCCTGGGGAGGTTGAGGCTGCAGTGAGCTGTGATCATGCCTCTGCACTCCAGCCTAGGCAACAGGGTGAGACCCTGCCTAGAAAAAGAAAAGAGAAAAATAGATGTTAAAATATCATTCCTCTGCTCTTCATGTGAAATCTTACCCAGAAACCCAAAATGTAAAACATAAAAACCAGAATATGGTTAAGGGGTGGAAAGAATGGGAGATGAGAGGACCCCAGGGCCCTCCCCCAGAGGCCTGAGAGAAGTCTGCCAAGGAAAGTTTCAAAACTCACCAAACTGGGAAATCTCTGCGGTCTCTTCTAGCTTGAAAGTTCTACAATTCAGTGTTAAGGAGCAAACACTTGGCCTAATTCCCAAACTTGAGAATAGTCACGCATACTAAGTGTGACAGGTGAAGTAAATGATGATTAATGTGGGTGTGTTGCAGCCTTTTTTTGACCCTGATCCTACTCCTTGGCCTGCTTCAGGCCCTTCACCTTCCCCACCCTCCAAGCAGGGTTTTTTCTGTGTGTGTGATAAGGAATCAGTATGGAAAGATGTGAAACACAAGAGTCGCCAGGTCAAAAATTAAGCAGAAAAATAATGCATGACTTAGCAATTCCATACCCACATAAATACTGAAAAGAACTGGAAACAGGGAGTCAAACACTTGTACACACGTGTTTATAGCAGTGCTATCCATGATAGCCAAAAACAAGAAACAACCCAAAAGCCCATCGACAGATGAGTGGATAAACAAATTGTGGTATTTTACATACCGTGGAATATTATTCAGTCATCCAAAGGAAGGAAGTATCGATACATGCTGGATGAGCCTCAAAAACATTAAGCTGCTTGAAAGAAACAAGACACAAAAGGCCACATATCGTATGGTTCCATTTATAGGAAATGTCCAGAATAGTTAAATCCAAAGAGATAGGCAGCAAATTGGTGGTTGCCAGGGGCTCAGGGAGGGGAGAATGAGGAGTAACTGCTTAATGGGCATGGGGTTGTATTTGGGGAGAATAAAATGTTTCAGAACTAGATAGAGGTGATGGCTCTACAATATTAAGAATGTATTGACACTGAATTTTTCACTTTAAAATGGTTAATTTTAGGTTTTGTGAATTTTATCTCAATTTTTTAAAAATCAGTTGAGCAAAAAGAAAAAGAAGAGATGGCACCAGGGAATGTTTGCAGAGAGAGTGTTTGAGGGCAGTGGCTGTGGAAAGAGCAACTGCAGGTATGAGTGGAGTGGAAGGGGAGGGCGCTGCGGGAGATGTTCTGCCCTCTCCCCACACTGAAGTGCAGGTAAAGGACTCCAGCACTGGCGTGGTTTGGAGCAGAAGCTCTGGAACCAGACTGCCTGGTTTTAAATCCCCATCCTATTACTTATTAACAGTAACCTTCAGCAAGTTGCTTAACCTCTCCATAACTTATTTCTTCATCTGTAACATGGAGATAATAATAATACATAACTAAGGATTGTTTAAAAGGGTTAAATAAATTCTTTCATATAAATCACTTGGGATAGTGTAGACCATCTCCTCAATATTCGCTTCAGCCTTCAGTGAATGTTACCCAGTGTTCTTTTCTCACGTGGTTTCATAGGTCTTCCTCTTTGACTAGACCATTCCAGAATTGAACCATGTCCACTGTCCACTGTGCTTTGTAAATCTTCTATCAGTGTTTCCCTATTCTGCAAAATGGTTTTTGAGATAGGGTCCCACTCTGTCACCAAGGCTAGAGTACAGTGGCACAATCACAGCTCACTGTAGCCTCAACCTCCCGGGCTCAGGTGATCCTCCCACCTAAACCTACTGAGTAACTGAGACTACAGGTGCCTGTCACCACACCCTGTGAATTTTTGTAATTTTTAGAGATGGGGTTTCGCCACGTTGCCCAGGCTGGTCTTGAACTCCGACACTCCAGCAATCTGCCTGCCTCAGCCTCCCAAAGTGCTAGAATTACAGGCTTGAGCCACTATGCCCAGACTGCAAATGTTTTTAATACAAACTTTGAAATAAGTATAAATAATATCCCTTTCAAGGAAAGCTACCTTTACATCTCAGGTTCTAAAGAACTAAATCCCCTAGTTTCTTGTGACCGCCATAACAAAGTACCACAAACTTGGCTTAGAACAACAGAAATTTCTTCTGCCCCAGTACTTGGGGCTAGAAGTCTGGCTACAGCCACCAGGCTCTTTCCCAGCTCTCATCCAAGGCGTCAGCAGGGTCACGCTCCCCCCAAAGCCTCTCGTGGAAAGCCCTTTCTAGTCTCTTCCAGTTTCTGGCAGCCTCCCGGCCTTCCTTGGCTCGTGGCAGCAGAATGTTTGCCTCTGTCCGCACATGGCTGTTATTCTGTCCTCACATGGCCGGGACAGGGGTGCGGCGCAGAGAACCCCACATCCTGGGAAACGGGGTGCTGCCGGAAAGGCAGCTGCACCCTCGACCCTCACGTGGGGAACCTGACGCTAAACCACTCGTAGCCCACCTGCTTCTGGGTGGGGGTTTCGTACATAGCAGAGCATCTACCTGCTGAGATCTACTGAAACTCAGCCCTTGACACAAGGGTTTGTAAAAGGAAAAATAAATAAATAAATAAATAAAATGAAATAAACAAAAAAAGAAAAAAGACTTCAACGAATCTCCCGGGGGACACAATTCAACTTGTAAACTCCCCAATCCCTATAGCTCTCCTAATGCATTCATAAGCTCCACTGCCACACTTCTGTGGGCTTCCCAGACTAACCAGCTGCTGGAACAATCTTTTGTTTGGCTTTGTTTTGTTTCGTTTTTTAGATACAGCTTCTCGCTCTATGGTCCAGGTTGGAGTGCAGTGGCGCAATCATAGCTCACTGCATCCTCGATCTTCCTGGCTCAAGTGATCTTCCTGCCTCAGCCTCCCAAGTAGCTGGGACTACGGGCTCATGCCACCATGCCAGGCTAATTATTTTATTTTTTGTAGAGACAAGGGTCTCACTTTGTTGCCCAGGCTGGTCTCGAACTCCTGAGCTCAAGTGATCCATCCACCTCAGCCACCCAAAGTGCTGGGATTACAGGCATGAGTCACCGTGCCCAGCTGAGAGCAGTATATTTTTAACGTTTTAAATGTTTTATTTGGCACACTAAAACCCACACGCTTAACCACTGTACTGCAATGAATGAATGATGAGTGTTGAATCAGAAAATATGTGTTGATCATGTCTAAGAAGGGAGTGAAAACCACAACTGAAACCCACCAGTCTCTAAAAAAGTTATGAGTAAATTGGTGCAAAAAAATATTGTTTATCCACGCCTGTAATTTCAGCACTTTGGGAGGCTGAGATAGGTGGATCACTTGAGGTCAGGAGTTTGAGACGAGCCTGAGCAACATGGTGAAACCCCGTCTCTATAAAAAATTAAAAAATTAGCCGGGTGTGGTGGTGCACTCTTGTGGCCCCAGCTACTCGGGAGGCTGAGGCTCAAGAATCACTTGAGCCCAGGAGATGGAGGCTGCAGTGAACCGTTATCAAGCCACTGCACTCCAGGCTGGGTAACACGGCAAGACTCTTTGTTTCAAAAAAAGAGAAAGAAAGAGTATGATTGATCTATACATTAACTCCCCACAAAAGCACAGAACAGCAGAAGCTGCCCCGGAGAAATCCTGTCTTCCAGCTTCTTTGTGAGTTAGACAGGAAGTGGGACAGAGCTTGGAGACCAAGACTGGGGCTTACCAAAGAGCCAGGCAGCCCCTAGGAGGGGAAACTGTGTGTCCCTCAAAGGGTGTAATCTCCTGGGAATTTTTTTTTCACTTCCTACTATAAAAACAGAGAATTATTAAAAGAGAAAATAATTAACACATTTACCATGGGCCTGAGCCAATAGGAACCAAGTACCCAAACGCAAGATTGCTAATAGACTGCTAATAATAGAACTTAATAAATGAAATAATTTATTTCATTTATTGTTGCTTGGAATACAGAAAGTGCTTAATAAATATCGAATGAATCAACAAAGTGCCTCCCAATATAGAGAAATCACTTCTGCAAAGAATAAAACCAAGTTGATCCTATTCAATCGAAGGCATCTTTTGGGGCTGTTACAGTTATTTCCTTTATTTGAGGAAGGAGTATGATACACCTACTTTGTTCCAAGTCACTGCTTATAATGTGCTAATGGTACTAATGGAGTTCTTAATTATATAAGAAAGACTATGTATGGCCTATTTTTCAAGTGTACAAAAATGGAGGCATACTTTAAAAACCCATTTTACTCTTCTTTGTTTCTCTTTTAGGGTGATTGTGGCTGTTTGTGTTTCCATTTGTGGAAAGGGTAACAGTGAGAACACCTGGGGTGGGGGGGGGCAAGGAGAATGAAGAAAAAGTGAGAAAGCAGTTTTGTGATGGAGTTCCCACATACAAGCTAAAGAAATGGGGAGAAAAATAAACTCAACTAAGAGAATCCCAAGAAATCTCTTCCTTCCTCACAGCCATGGAGCTCCTTCCCAGTTCTCATGCTTGTAGGTATCTTCATCTCTGGGACTTGCAAAGAATTACCTACAGGTGAACACATTTTAAGAAAGCCTAATGTATGGGCCCCTGTATCAGAACCACCTGGAGCACCAATAAAGAATGCAGACCCCAGGGCTCATTCAAGTAGGATAGGGCCCTGGCCTCCATCTATTTACCAAATTCCTGGAGTGATTCTGACCCACACCCAAGTTTAAAAACCACTGGTGTAGACCACCTAGACCTGGACCAAAATCCAAACAGAAAATAATTATCACTTGGTAAGGTAATTCACCATAGGATTCCTATAATTTACAGCTTTTGTTACGTTTTTAAAATAAATTTACTTCATTATTTCATGTATTTTTAAGTGTCTACTGTGTAACCAGAACTAAGTTGTATGAGAGTTTGGAAATCCTATCCCTTCCCTCAAATAACTTAAGGTTTCTTAAATAATAGCAAACCAAGAAGACGGTAGATTGGCATCCTAAGGTACCATCTTAAGTCAGTACAAATTTCAGGCTCTTTTTATGTTAAGGGCAGGGAGAAGAGAGAGAGGCTGGGATCAATGACCGCAGGGCTGATCCACAGCCGCAGACATCTGGGCACCAGCGTGTGTCTGAGAATTTCCTTGTCCTTGGTCAGGTCACAATGCTCCTATAAATCTTTAACAAAACATAGTTGTTTACATACTTCCCCTTTCATCCCAGAATTAGTTTTTAAAACTACATGATTACTGTTTTTGCATATTACCTCAGTGCTCTAAAATTATCCTAGCGTATATGCAGGAATAGCTCCTTAAACTAAACTGTGCAGCTAACTAAAGGGCTTCGTTGCCAGGCATGGCGGCTCATGCCTGTAATCCCAGCACTTTGGGAGGCCGAGGCGGGCAGATCACTGGAGGTCAGGAGTTTAAGACCAGTGTGGCCAACATGGTGAAACCCCATCTCTACTAAAACTACAAAAATTAGCTGAGCGTGGTGGTGGGCACCTGTAATCCCAGCTACTTAGGAGGCTGAGGCAGGAGAATCGCTTGAACCCAGGAGGTGAGGCTGCAGTGAGCCGAGATAGTGCCACTGCATTCCAGCCTGGGCGATAGAGCAGGACTGTCTCAAAAAATAAAAACAACAAAAAAAGGGCATTGTTAGTTAGTTCTTTGGCTGTTTCACTGTTACAGAATCAGCAAGGACCATGTCGGGGGCAGGAACATGCCTGGTGTGTTTAAGGAACGTAATAAGGAATTCCTGAGTGGAAGTGGAAAGAGGGGAGGGCGTGGTAAGAGACGAGGTCAGAGAGGTAGGGGAGGACAGGTTGGGTGGTGCCTGCAAGTTATTGTACTGAGATGGAAACCATGGGGGGTTTGGGGTAAAGGACTTACGTGATCCACTGGTATCTCAGCAGAATCATCTTGCCCGCTGTACTGAGAATAGACTGGAGAGGGGCCAGGCAGGAAGATGAGTCAGGAAGCTTTTGTTGCCCTCCTGGAGTAGAAGCCACCTCTCCCAACAGCATTCACCTCCAAAGGTTGGGCCACTTGAAAATGTATCCAGGGCCGGGCGCGGTGGCTCACGCCTGTAATCCCAGCACTTTGGGAGGCCGAGGCGGGTGGATCACGAGGTCAGGAGATCGAGACCATCCTGGCTAACACGGTGAAACCCCGTCTCTACTAAAAATACAAAAAATTAGCCAGGCGCAGTGGCAGGTGCCTGTAGTCCCAGCTACTCGGGAGGCTGAGGCAGGAGAACGGCGTAAACCCGGGAGGCGGAGCTTGCAGTGAGCCAAAATCGCACCACTGCACTGCAGCCTGGGTGACAGAGCGAGACTCCGTCTCAAAAAAAAAAAAAAAAGAAAAAGAAAATGTATCCAGCCTGCTCTTGCAATGTCATCTCACAGCAATCATATTTAATCCCTGCTCTGCAAAAAATAAAAAAAGAGAAAAGAGAAAATGGGGCTGGACATAAGGGTTACAGTTTCCCAGGAAATAAGGAAAAAATAAGTAAATTGCAATTTGCGTTTTGGACAGTCAGGGAAATTGAGTGGACCAAAGTCGCCTCAGAAAGAAAAAAGCTAGCATTAGTAAGTTAAAAATAAAATGCAATACAGAGTGTGCCTGAATAATTAGCCTCGAAAAGGGGTTTCCCCAGTCATCCCATTACATTTCCTCAGATGACTTTCCCAAGCAGTGGCAGGTGAGGAATAGGAAACCTCTGGATCACCAGACATAATGGTTTGATTTTAAAAGCCTATAATTTAATGTTGAAATAAATGGCAGAGTTCAAAAACATCAAGACCAATTAAAGGATAGTTAAGGAAAATGGCATGCACTAGGGTCCTATACACAGCTCTCTTGGGAAGTCCTATCATGCTGTGCCCTTCACTGTATGTCAGGACCATGAGCCATGGTATCCCTGGACACCAGCCAAATACACGTGGGTGGGGGGTTGTGTACATTTAAATTGTACAGCGCCAATCAGTTCAGAGGCAGAAGGTTGGAAGAGTTTTTTCCTAAACTGCACTTATGGAAACCAAGACCCACCACTTGAAGGGCTGGCTAATGCTTTGCTGCTGTCTGTTATTTTTTTTTTTCTTTTTACCCTGCCTGCTGACTTGGTAAGCTGAAACAAAAACCAATTACTCTCTAAGATCAAAATCTTCAGATGCCTCAAGAGCTGTTTTAATTTGGTTTTAGAATTATGGGCTGGCTTTCTCCCTCACCTGCTCATGTCAGATGTAGCCAAATTAAAAACACTGCCAAGTAATGGAAAGTTATTTAAACATTTCTCTTGTAACTGTTCAGTATTTACATTTTAAATGACCATTTTCTGGCTAGCCACAAACACATTTCTTTTAAAATGGAATGCCCTATGGCTCGTTTTGAGCTATTTTTCTCACCCTCTTTATTGACCTCTGTCCCTTTATCTCATTCTATTGGAAGCCTGAACCTCAATTTCATAAACATGTTAAAAGTAAAAACTGACCCTATTTGCAATGAGGTCATGTTGGTGAATTTATTCTCAGATTACATCATGATTGAAACAGTTCTTGTTCACTCTATGATGTGATTAGAATTCAAGTATGGCCAAGCTTCAAACTCTTGGTTTCCATAGTGATCAAAGTAGAGCTCATAAGCTGTGCTACTCCTTCCCCCATCCCAGCTGATTGCTGCTTTGGCCCTGCCTGTTTTCTAGGATAAATTGTCCTGCCATCTCTCTGCAGTTGGACTGGATAACAAGTAGTGACCAAGTATGATACTGCTTCCTGCCCATGACACCATCTAACTGAACATCTCAGAAACTGGCCTTTGCAGAAAGGTAGTCTCCAACCTTCAGTGACATCTTAGTGCTATCCACGAATCCTTCTACATGTCCCTATTTGATATGGTTTGGCTGTGTCCCCACCCAAATCTCATCTTGAGCTGTAGCTCCCGTAATCCCCAGGTGTCATGGGAGGGACCCAGTGGGAGGTAATTGAATCATGGGGGTTGGTTTTTCCCATGCTGTTCTTGGGATAATAACTAAGTCTCATGAGATCTGATGGTTTTATAAAGCCTGCACATGCTCTCTTGTCTGCCACCATGTAAGACATGCCTTTGCTCCTCCTTCACCTTCCACCATGATTGTGAGGCCTCCCCAGTCATGTGAAACTGTGATTCCATTAAACCTCTCTTTCTTTATAAATCACCCAGTCTCAGGTATTTCTCCATAGCAGTATGAAAATGGAATAATACAATACTCATTAATTAAATTCATTTTACTGAGCACCTACTCCATGCAAGGCATTGTGTCAGACACAGAGAGTTCATGGTCTGCAAACAGCTCCATCTCTTATTCCTCCTACACCTGTTTCTAATCCCAGCTGTTCTGAAGGCCCCAACTCCAACACCTCCTTTATTTCTCTTAACAATGACCTAGCCTATTTTAGAGAAAGACTCCCTCAACTTTTTTTTTCTTTTTTTTTTTTTTTCTGAGACAGAGTCTCACTCTGTTGCCCAGGCTGAAGTGGTGCAGTGGTGCAATCTTGGCTCACTGCAGGCTCCACCTCCCGGGTTCATGCCATTCTCCCACCTCAGCCTCCCAAGTAGCTGGGGCAACAGGCACCCACCACCATACCCGGCTAATTTTTTGGTTTTGTATTTTTGGTAGAGATGGGGTTTCACCGTGTTAACCAGGATGGTCTCAATCTCCTGACCTCGTGATCCACCTGCCTCGGCCTCCCAAAGTGCTGGGATTACAGGCATGAGCCATCGTGCCCACTGGCTCCCTCAACCTTTTATACCATCCTCACATCTACACACATATCAGCACCTTATTCCTCTTCCCTCACGTCCATGGAAAAGTTATGACTTGGTTCCCATCACTTATTTTCTCAGGAGTTTCACTCCATTAATTTCCCCTCTCTCTCTTCTCTACCCTCAACCTCTTTCTTGTTAGTTGTTCTCTCCCAACAATATTTAAATGTTCAGGTCTATCCCAAATTAAAAGTTCATAAATAAATGGCTGCTGTGGCTGGGTGTGGTGGCTCATGCCTGTGATCCCAACACTTTGGGAGGCCAAGGTAGGAGGATCACTTAAGCCCAGAAGTTCGAGACCACTGGGCTCAAGTGATTGTATGACAATGTAGTGATACCTCATCTCTACAAAACAATTTAAAAATTAGCTGGGCATGGTGGAGTGCACCTCTAGTCCCAGCTACTTGTGAGGTGGGAGGCTCACTTGAGCCCAGGAGGTTGAGGCTGTAGTGATTGCACCATTGCAGTCCAGCCTGGGCAACAGAGTGAGATCCCATCTCAAAAAAAAAAATTGCTGCTTCCCTAAGTCCTCGTCTAGCATCCAACTTATCTGTGTCTCACCATAGCCAAGTCCCAGAAAGGGAAATCTATACTTCCTATCCTCACTTTATTATCTCAGCATCAACCTCTACCTAAATGGTTTCCAGATGTAAATCAAATCTATGTCCTGGATTCCTCACTATGTAATCAAACCCATACTGGATACATCACCAAGTCAATGACCTAAGATCATTAAAACTTCATATGCCTGAAATTGAACTCATCGATTTCCCCGAGCTATAAGAGTTTAGATCCCATCTCTAGCACTTATAGGCCAAGTGACTGTGAAAAAGTTGGGAAACTTTTTGTGTTTCAATTTCCTCTTTTGTGAGCATCAAGCACTGCCAAGTGTTTGCAATGTTATCCTACTAACTAGAAGTTAGTCTGCCACTGTTTCATGGATGCTGGCAGAAGACAGAAAACTCCTGGTCTAGAAGCAAAGAACGGTTTGTTACTGACAACAACTGCAGTAACCAGAGTATCAGTACATTTTGCTGTGGTTCCCTGCACCCTAACTTCCACAGGGTAATGCAAATAGGGCCAGATGGCACCCACACATGCAGTGTGGTTACTGGAAAGAAAGTCTGAGCTTAGAGGAACTGTTGTTTGCCCCAAAGGGAGACAATATATCTTTCAAGGCAGGCTGTTTTGCTACACAGATGTCTTGAAATGATAGACTAGAACAAAGGGCAATCAGTGCCTAGCTCACAAGATGCACAATACAATGAGGAAAATTATATAGTAGCTAACTCACCAGGTTGTGAGTATTAAATGTGTTAATAAATGAAAATCTTTAGAATAGTGTTAGGCAAATAGTAAGCCCCAATATGATTTCATGACTCTGTCTCCCAATAGCTTGTTGCTTGAGGGTGTGTATTACCTATCTCATAAGCCCATGTTCAGCACAATGTATTGCACAAAGTAGTTGCATGATAAATGTTTACTAAATAGTTGGTTGTCAAATATCTGAAGATCTTGAAATATCAAATGTACTATTTTACATTCTAGGTGCTTTAGTGATAGAAATCTTAAATACTGACTCATTTTAGGCTTAACAAGTAAATTACAATGTTAATGCTAATTGTGAAAGCTGTCAAGTTAACATGAGTTGTGTGGGAAAGAAAATCATTTTACATTCTGCTTTTTAAAAAAGAGTTAATAATGTCTAAATGCTTGTTTTTAAACTATACTCCATAAAAAGTAATATTCCTGGGGCCAGGCACTGTGGCTCATGCCTGTAATGCCAGCACTTTTGTAGGCCAAGGTGGGTGGATCACTTGAGGTCAGAAGTTTGAAACCAGCCTGGCCAACATGGCGAAACCCCGTCTCTACTAAAAATAAAAAACTAGCCAGGCGTGGTGGCACACGCCTGTAGTCCCAGCTACTCAGAAGGCTGAAGCAGGAGAATCGCTTGAACCCTGGAGGCAAAGGTTGTAGTGAGCCGAGATCGTGCCACTGCTCTCCAGCCTGGGTGTCAGAGCGAGACTCCATCTCAAAAAAAAAAAAAAAATGCAACTGTATTAGTTCATTCTCACACTGCTAATAATAGAGATAACCCCTAATGGATAATTTATAAAGGAAAGAGGTTTAACTGACTCACAGTTCAGCATGGCTGGGGAGTCCTCAGGAAACTTACAATCATGACAGAAAGGGAAGCAAACATGTCTTTCTTTACATGGCGGCAGCAAGGAGAAGTGCTGAGCAAAAGTGGGGAAGCTCCTTAGAAAACCATCAGATCTCCTGAGAACGCACTCACTATCATGAGAACAGCATGGGGATAACCAACCCCATGATTTTATTACCTCCCACCGGGTCCTCTTCCATGACATAATCATGAGAACTACAATTGAAGATGAGATTTGGGTGGGAACACAGCCAAACCATATCAGTAATATTCCTTTAAATAAGTTACAGGTTAATGGGGCAATTTCAGACAAAAGATTGCCTTTGTCCTTATGGTTAATTTGACCTATAGCACAGTAAGTCTCCAATGAATTCACAACCAAAACTTCAGCAGCTATTGTATTTTGACATAAAATTTATTTATTAAATAAATATTTATTGAATACATTCTTTGTGCCAAACATTATCCTTGGCTGTAGGGATAGCCTAAGCAGAGAAAATGGCCAATACTCTTTCTTCCTTCAAGGACTCACATTCAAAGGGCAAAGGAAACGTCAAAAATTTAAGTATATAAATGTTGGGAGACTTGAGGGAAACACCAACAAATAGATTCACATTTCCCTGCCCAAGTTCCGCACCAATTAGGAATTAAGACAAAAGAGTCAGCGTAGGAGACCAAAATATTACCCTCATAACTGACAAGGCCGATATGGAGAATCTGGCAGTCTGGCTTTAGGCATGGGGGCCATGTGAGCTTTCAACTCCCAGCTCCCCTAAATTGGGTAGACTCATCAACCCAGTCGTAGAAGATTCCGAATCACCGCAGGCAGTTCTCCCCACATGACTAGACCTCTCCTACTTATATATATGACTGAAAACAATTGGGAACAAGTGTTCTCTGTAGGCAGGCAGATCCTGAAAGAGAAGGCAGCAAAAAGAACTTTGCTACTCATACCCAGTTCCTTCTTGCTATGGCTTCAATGTGTTCTCCAAAAATCATGTGTTGGAAACTGAAAGTAACAGCGTTGGGAAGTGGGGCCTAATGGGAGGGGTTTAGGTCATGAGGGCTCCACCCTAATGAATGGATTAATGCCAATTATAAAGTCTAGAAGCTGCAAGTTTGATCTCTTGTGCTCTTATGCTCTCTTGCCCTTCCACTTTCCACCATGGGTTGATGCAGCAAGGAGGTCTTCACCAGATGTTGGCACCTTGACATTGGACTTCCCAGCCCCTAGAACTGTGAGAAATAAATTACTTTTTTAAATATAAACTACCCAGTTTGTGGTATTCTGTTATAGCAACATAAAGCAGACTGAGACACTCCTCAAACTCACTACTCAGATAACCTGCTGTAGGGAGGAGAATTAAGTGGAACAAAATGTCAAAAATGTTGAGGAAAATGCCCTCCTCATGGAAATTAGGGGAGTGGGGAGAATGTTCCCCTCTAACAATAAATCAGATATTTGTAGGAATAAATAGAGCTATGAAGAACATAATATAAAGTAATATGAGAATGTGGGGTAGGGGGAGAATCTTCCTTGCCCAGGATGTTCATGGAAGACCTCTCAGAGGAGAGGTATTCGAGCTGGAGTCAGCTCCCCAGTGCCTTGGGAGAAGGCCATTCTAAGCAGAATGAATGCTTAGGGCAAAGGTTCTGAGGTGGGAATAAATCTGATGTCACTGAGAACAGAAAGAAGGTCAGTGGGGGTACAGCAGTGGAGTAGGCTGAATAATGTCCTGCCCCAAAGATGTCCATGTCCTAATCCCTGAGAACTGTGAACATGTTACTTTTATGGCAAAAGGAACTTTGCAGACGTGATTAAGGATCTTGAGATAAGAAAATTATCCTGAATTATCTGCTGGACCCAGTATAATTAATCACAGGGGTCCTTATAAGAGGGAGGCAGGAGAGTCAGAGAGAGAGAATGGAAGATGTCACCCCTGCTGGCTTTGAAGACAGAAGATGAGATCACAAGCCACAAACTACAGATGGCCTTTGAAAGCTGGAAAAGGCAAAGAAATAGATTCCCATCTAGAGCCTCCAGCAACAACAGAAACCTACCAGCACCTTAATTTTGGGACTCCTTACTTCCAGAACTGCAAGAGAATAGATTTATATTGTTTAGGCCACTATTGTTGGTGGTAATTTGTTGCAGCAGCAATATAAAACTAATAGAAGCTTGGCCGGGCACGGTGGCTCACACCTGTAATCCCAGCACTTTGGGAGGCCGAGGTAGGCGGATCATGAGGTCAGGAGATCGAGACCATCCTGGCTAATGCTGTGAAACCCTATCTCTACCAAAAATACAAAAAATAAGCCAGGCATGATGGCAGGCACCTATAGTCCCAGCTACTCGGGAGGCTGAGGCAGGAGAATCGCTTGAACCCAGGAGGCGGAGCTTGCAGTAAGCCAAGATCGTGCCACTGCACTCCAGCCTGGGCTACAGAGCAAGACTTTGTCTCAAAACAAAAAACAAAAAACAAAAAAAAACTAATACAAGCCAAGTGAACAAGAAGAGAGTGGAAAGCCAGGTGTGGTGGCTCACACCTGTAATCCCAGAACACTGGGAGGCCAAGACAGGCAGATCACTTGAGCCCAGGAGTTCAAGACCAGCCTGGGCAACATGGGGAAACTCTTGTCTCCACAAAAAAATACAAAAGCTGGGGTGGGAGGCTCACCTGAGCCTGGGGAGGTTGAGGCTGCAGTAAGCCATGATCATGCTGCTGCACTCCAGCCTGTACAAGAAAGTAAGACCCTATCTCAAAAAAAAAAAAATGCATACGTACACACACACACACACACACACACACACACATGCACAAATAAAGAAGAGAGTAGAAAAGATGAGATTCAAGAAGCTGTTAACGGCCAGATTATGTTGCCTGTGTAGGCTGTGATAGTTTGGGCTGGGTGTCATGGCACACACCTGTAGTCCCAGAAGGCAGAGGTGGAGGATCGCTTGAACTCAAGAGTTCAAAGCTGCAGTGAGCTATTATAGCTGCACTCTAGATTGGGCAACAGAGTGAGATCCTGTCTCTAAAAAGAATAAATAAATGCAATTTTTAAAAACAGTTTGAAAAGGGTTTTATTCTGGTTGCTATGGGAAAGAAGCCACAGGGTGTTTTAAGGAGAGGTGTGATCTTTCCCAAATCTATGCTTCAAAAAGATTACTCTGGGTATTGTGTAGAAGAAAGAGTAGAGGCCAGAAGACCAATCAGGAGGCTGTTGCAATCATCCAGGTGTCTCGAGCCAGGTTTGCAGCAGTGAAAAGAGAGAAAAATGGTCGCCTTTAGGCTCTTTCTTAAAGGCAAAGATGATAACACTTACTGATGGATTGACTGTGGATTTTAAGGGGGAAAAAAAAAGAAAAATCAAAAAGGACTCCAAGGTTTTTAGCCAGAGCTACCAAACTAGAAGTAATAGATGTTGGTACTTCTAACTCAAATGAGGAAGGCTTTGTGGAGGAAGAATATGGGTATGGGGTGAAAGGGAAATCAACAATTCTATATTTGTCATGCTAAGTTTGCTATTCCTATTAGACACCCCAGTGGAGACGTTACTTCAAAATGTGGATATATGAGTTTACAGACCAGAGGCGAGACCTAGGCTGGCAATCAAAATGTGAATGTCATGAGCACATCAATGGAATATAAAGCCAAGAACTGGAGAACTCACCTAGCAGGAGGGCACGGACAGAGCAGAAGGAGGATGGAGCCCTAGAGCGTTTTTGCTTTTAACGGTCAGCTCGGGGAGGAGACGTCAGCAAAATAAATGAAGACCTAGTGACCAGTGAAAAAGGAAAGAAGTCAGGAGAGTGGGCGTCTCAGAAGCCCCGAGGGGGGAAAAAAGTGTTTTCAGGTAACAATGGTCTATCAACGAATTCTACAAAACAAGGAACTTATTTTCAGCCACCGATTCAGATTCATGATGTCTGATCAGTGAAAGAGGTCTGAGAGAGTCTACCAAGCTTAAAAAAGGAAAAGTTACACACTTCTCCCTAACAGATCCTAGCCAGTTTGAGAGTTTCGTTCAGACAGTGCAGAGTATGAATAAATCATTTGGCATTTTTAGGGCCAGTTTATTATGTTGCATGTTATCATGAAAATTTATATTGGGCAGATACTGACTTCCTTCCCTCATGACTCTTTTCAATTTCTTACAAGTGGAGTCAATACTTTTGTCATTTGTCTCACTTTTGAAAAAATAAATGTCTGAACATTTCTTTCATGAATGCATTTTACACTCAGCAAATTTTTTTAAATCACATTCTATAAGTAATCTTCATAGATAATTATCACAGATATTTGGGGCCTCATCTTTTCAAACCTCCTCTAAGATTGGATTCTAGAATTGGAAAGTTTTAGCACATCACAAGAAGTCAATGACAACACATTTCCCAATGTGTGTCTGAGTGAAAGAGAGAGAGAGAAAGAGACAGAGAACATGTGTGTCTGATGTTTCTCTGTGATTAAATCCAGGTTCTGTGTCATCTTTATCAGGAATATCATGGAAGTGATGCTGAGATCTTCTCGAAGCATTCCATAAGAATCTATTATTGGTGATGTTAACTTCTATCACTTGATTAAGGTGGTATCTACCAGACTTCTCCAGTGTAAATTTATACTTCTCCCCTCTGTAATTAATACATATTTTGTAGGGAGGTACTTTGAGAACATATAGACATCCTGTTCCTCACCAATCTTTCAAGTTAGTCATTTACTTATTTACGTCATATTGAATCATGGTTCTATTTTATTCAGTGGATTTTAATCCATTCCTATCAAGCTGGCTTCTGCATCCTTTGGCACAACAAGATATTTCAGGCTCATCCTGTGCTTCCCTACTCAAACCCTGTATCAGCCACTTCTCCAAGGGGTCCAGGATCCTTTTAGTGGAGAATGGTACTTAAAAATCAAGACCTCAGTGCTAGATTTGCTCATTGCTGTTGATGTGTACTACATCCAGGCCCTCAAAAGGGGCAAAGCTAGGGAGCATACATATGCACATGCATAGACACACACACGTACACACACACACATACTCACACACACACATCTATATTGATTCCCATATCTACCCATCTGTGTATATTGAAAACTATGAACTCACAGTAATATCTCCAACTCCAAAGTCTAACAATAGAGAGCTCAACAGTTTTCTCCCTTTCCATATTTTAACTCCCTTCTGTGACAGTGAGAAACTTCGCTCCTACTCTCCTCCATACCTTGACATATTGGAGCACTACTATATGTAATATCCCACCTGGTAGGTCCTGACACCCCCCTGCCAGGTTGCCCTCCCCTAGGCAGGCCCCTCTCACCCTATTCGGACTCCCACACCCAGCACCAGGCTGCTGATTCCCCTCATCTAAGGCCCTCCTCACCCCACCTGGCCTCTGACACCACATGCTGGGCTACCATAGGAATGTGCACCCCACCTTGCTTGGTATCTGACACCTGTGCCAGGTCCCCATCATCCCCTCGTGTGCATGCCCTTCTCACTCTGCATGGCCTCCAACACCCCGCCCTGGTCTTCCTCCCTGCATGCCTCCCCACCTGAACTTGTTCAGACACTGATACCCTACCTTTCGTCACTGACCTGCCCAACTCCATCTAATGGCTTTTGAAATGGATTGTTCTGGAAGGAAACAGAAGGGAAAACAGATAAGAAAAAAGAATAGGACAACATTCTTCTTTAAATGCTGACTATGATTTCAAAGCTGTTTTTGAAAAATATTCTGTAAAAAGTGGTATGTCCCTTTTAAGTAAAGCTGTTTATAAAAGTTGTGTATTATTTAGGGACAACTCAAACAAATGAAATGCTATCATTTAAATTTAGGAACATGGAAGTAATATGTAAGAAACTCAAGATGCAATAGTGGCTGAGAACAGAAACGTTTCCTTTTTTAGGTGATGTAGAAATTGGATTCATTTTGTTCAGGAGAAAGGAGGTTTTGTTGTCATCAGAGTGAATGTGGGGTTGATCATCTGCAGTCTCTCTTTCTGCTTTGAAGAGAATACAGGGGAATCAGGGAAGGTGGCAGCCTCCCAAGACAGTAAGGAGGCTAGGAGAATACACTTAGGTTTACCTTTTATTAGCTTGGCTAATGCCACATGCAAATGAGGCATCCAGGCAGCTGGGAGAAGTGGAGGTGCCCCAAACTGGCCTGAAGTCCCAAAGTGTGTTCCTTCTTCAGGAGAGTCCTGACTCCAAGATAAGCCTTTGGAGTGAATTATAAAGATTAGGACTGGTAGGCTGCATGCGGTGGCTCATGCCTGTAATCCCAGAGCTTTGGGAAGTCAAGACGGGCAGACCACCTGAGCTCAAGAGTTCAACACCGGTCTGGGCAACACAGCAATACCCCATCTCTACAAAAAATACAAAAATTAGCCAGGCACGGTGGTATGTGCCTGTAGTCCCAGCTACTCAGGAGGCTGAGATGGGAGGATGGCTTGAACCCAGGAGGCAGAGGTTGCAGTGAGCCGAGATTGTACCATTGCACTCCAGCCTGGGTGACAGAGCAAGACCCTGTCTCAAAAAAATAATACATACATACATACATACATACATACATAGTAGGACTAGCTATTTTATCAGGGTTACTTTACATCAGAACTGATAAAATATTAAAGACTGAATCCAACTATTAGGAAAGTTACCAAATTATACTATGGTGTTTCTTTTTTTTATGCTAGATGTATGTTTAAATTTCTGCTTTCAGCCATGATAGACTAGATTACACCCAACCAACTCTTCTACCAGGAACAACTAGAAAAGTTGGATAAAATACAAAAGTCATTTGTTTAAAAGCATCAGAAAACTACAAAATAGCCAGGAATTAAGAGCTCAAGATCCTGACTTTGAGTTCCCCCTGAAGTAGATCCCCAGGGAAGGATTTGAACATAAGGAGGTGATTTCAGGAAGCATTAGTAGGGAAGTGAGGAAGAGAAACAAGAAAGAGAAGACAGCCAAAAAGAGCTGGTTTTTAAACAAACTGCCACTGTGAGTAACTGGAGCTCGAGTCCACTGGGGAAATCGAGGAGACCTTTTTCCTCAGAGTTATCTCACCCAAAGGGCAAGGGGATCTGCGGCATTTATGGGTCTTCTTGACCGTGATAGCAAACTAGATAATAATACTGCAAAAAAGAAAAATTGTAGGCCATTCTCTCTTATGAACATAGATGCAAAAATCTGAAACAAAATATAAGCCAATCAAATATGGCTATATGCTATATATCCCATCCAGATTGGGCTTATTCCAAGAACACAAGACTGGCCAGGCTAGGTGGCTGACACCTGTAATCCCAATAATTTGGGAGGCTGAGGTGGGTGGATCACTTGAGCCCAGGAGTTCAAGACTAGCCTGGGCAACATAGCGATACTCTGTCTCTACAAATAATACAAAAATCAGCCAGGCATGGTGGTACGTGCCTGTAGTCCCAGCTACACAGGACATTAAGGTGGGAGGATGGTTTGAGCCTGGGAGGCAGAGGCTGCAGTGAGCCGAGATCACACCACTGCACTCCAGCCTGGGCAACAAAGCGATACCCTGTCTCAAAAACTAAACTAAAATAAAATTTAATTTAAAAAAATATTTTAAAAAAAACAAAAGTGGAGCAAAAGGCTAATTTATACTTAAAAATCAATCAATGTGATTTTACCATATGAATAAAATAAAGGAGAAAATTATATGATCATCTACATAGGATGGTATTTAATATTTGGTTTGGATATTTATTAAATATTTCTCTCTTCTTTTGAGACAGGGTCTCACTCTGTCACCCAGGCTGGGGTACAGTGGTGTGATCTCGGCTCCCTGCAGCCAGGACCCTTCAGGCTCAAGAGATCCTCCCATTTCAGCCTCCTGAATAGCTGGGACTACAGGCACATGCCACCACACCTAGTTATTTTTATTTTTTAAAAGAACAATGTGTGTTCATTTCCACTCAGCTAATTGCATGGCTTATTTTAAATACAGTAGGTAAAATGACCAGGGTACAAAAGTAGCACACATTAATTATAAAATCAAGTTTTAAGGTGCTTGGATGGCCAGGTGTGGTGGCTCACACACACCTGTAAGCTCAGGAGTTCAAGACCAGCCTGGGCAACACAGCAAAACCTCGTCTCTACAAAAAATACAAAAATTAGCCAGGCATCATGGTGGGTACCTGTAATCCCAGATACTGAGGAGCCTGAGGTGGGAGGATCACTTGAGCTCAGGGAGGTCAAGGCTGCAGTGAGCTGAGATCGTGCCACTGCACTCCAGCCTGGATGACAGAGCGAGACCCTGTCTCAAAATAGATAAATAAATAAAAGGCTTGGGGGAACCTCTTGAATGGGCAAATCTACATTGAGAATAATGACAATGACTATAAAAGAAAATGTGTATACCTTATGAACCAGTGAGTTAAAACCAATTCTCAAGAGGTGACACATTAGAAAAGACTGAGAGAGGACAAGACTCAGGCCAGATACACAGGTAATTTATAGTATAGCTATGATTGTAGGGACCAGCACAGCACATAGAAGCTTGAGTCTAGCAGACAAAGGAAACCAACATATGGGTTCAGAAATGGAGAGATGGATACCTTAAGTCATGACCCAAGTAAACCCTTAAATGTCAGTCTAAGTAGAGATGGAGCAAGTGGAAAGTGCATTCCCAGAAATGTGTGCCTTCTTAATTCCTAGCTGTTTGGGTAGCTTTCTGATGCCTTCGAATAGATAATTTTTGTATTTTACTCAACTTTTCTAGGAATGAAGTTAGTCTAGCGGAGAGTCAGGTCTAGTCAGCGGCCTAAAAGTAAGGGCCTAGTCAGCCAGCAGAGGCTCCACTGGTGCATGAGGCAGTTGCCAGTGTTGGAAGCCCCAGTACTAATCATTCATTCAACTGACATTTACGGAGGGCGACCAAATTGCAAACCCATTCCTTTCCCTCAAAGTGGGCGCCATCTGGTGGGGAAATAGGCAAAGACAAGAGCAAATGTTAAGAGAAACATAAAATTAGAGCAATGCAAAACGTATTTTATGAGCATGAAAAGAAGAACCCACCTCATTCTAGAGCTGCACTATCCATTATGCTAGCCATTAACCAATGTGGCTATTTAAATTAATTAAAATGAAAAATTCAGCTCCTTAGTCATGCTGGCCACATTTGAAGTTCTCAAAATCACATGTGCCTAATGGCTGCCATATAGAACAACACAGATATGGGATGTTTTGTTATGGCAAAAAGTTGTATTAGACAGCACTTCAATTCTAGCAAATTCAGAGAAGGCTTTCTAATGCCTAAATTCACTCTAAAAATGCTTATCATGGCTCATGTCCATAATTTGAGCACTTTAGAAGGCTAAAATGGGAGGATTGCTTGAGTCTAAGAGTTCAAGACCAGCCTGGGCAACATGAAAAGACCCATTTCTACAAAAAAAAATAATTTTTTAAATGCATATGAACCAGTGCAAGATGTCACTAAATCGCACATAGGTAAAAGACTAATTCAAAGTACAAGACAGGCCAATGGGTTTTATGTAACAGAGCTTGTTACTCTGTTTATTGTGGTTTCAGATTTTATACTGCAACTAACTTTTAAGAAGCTACCATTTGTTTTATCATAATAGCAAAGAATATCCCCCAATTGTCTTAAAAGACTATTAAAATACTCCTACTTCCTTCAACTACATAACTGTGAGACTGGGGTTCATCCATTTTTAAAAAATGCATAGAATTTAGGCAAGCAAAAAACAAAAAAAAAGTGGGATGAATATTAGCCCAAGAAGAGAAAATGAACATGACAAAGAATAATAAGTGAATCCAGAAATTCAGGCAGAAGCAGATCATTCAAGCCTATATGCCATGTAAATAAGCTTAGGTTTCATCCCATATGTAGGAGGGCCCCAGATTAACTCTCAGTTCAACTCAGAATGCAAAGAAACTGTAGGCTTCTTTTAACCATGACTTATGTAATGTCCCAGTGGCAGGGAAAGAAGGTGTCAGAACGGCATCTAGATCCCTTTGCTGCTTTCGGATTCTCCCTGGCCTCTGTGGGGGTGGGATCCCTCATCACTGCTTGCCCCCAGTGACGGTTCTAGAGCCAGTTCATCCCAGCCATCAGCAGCTAATTGCACACATCTTTTCTCACATCTGTGTTGGGTAACATGTTGATAGCTTGAAATCAACTACATTAGGAGTAGTTACACCACAGAAATTAGCAAACACTATGAATCTTTTAAACTGGGCTATTTTGGTTTTGTTTTTCCTAGAGGGCTAATTTACCAGCACATCATCAATTCCCACTTCCACGATAGCGTAGCTTCTAGGCTGGCCTCTCAGGTGGGACTCCCTGGCTGCTTCGGCCTGGTCTTGGCCTTCACTGGCCTCTGCAGATCCCTCTGAGTCTCCTCTACATCTCCCCAGTGATTCTGGGCCAGGATTCAGGATCCCCTTGCATTTTGCTGTGGCAGGCCCCAGAGAAACTCCTGGCTCTCGCTTCAGCAGACAATGTGAAGATGGGGCTACACAGGGGGACAGAAGTGACTAATACTGAGGCCTCAGCTCAAGAGGCCTAGATTCAGTCAGTAGTTATTTCACACTTGGCCTGGATTTTTTTTTTTTTTTTTTTGCATGGCAGTTGTGTAATGGTAATTCACTATTTCATAATGTTCAACATTTCTTTTTAGCCTAAAAGGTGTTATAGTCCTCCTTTTTTATTTGGCATATAATTAAGTATTCCCAGATAAGAGGCTTAAGACATGAAATTTCCCATTTTTTTTTTTTAACTTAAACAAGATTTGTAAAGTTCAAAGTGATGTTTTTGGTCACAAAATCCCTCTGAAAAATTTTGTGGATGCTGTATACCACGAGACATATAGAAGCCCAAAGAAGAGAAGATCACCAAGGGTCCCACGGATGACAAGACCTTGCGAATGGTGGCAAAGGCACCATTTACAAGCCCTCTGAGTCCACCCAGACACTCCTTCCCCTCCGCTATGTTTGTGAGTTGTGGATTGTTATGGTGATGGGGAGTAGGCTCAAGTGGGAGGTGCTTTTTGAAAGATTTGTGATATGCAATTTACAGCATAGGTCCCATCAGCATTTACTCCCCTAAGCCAGCTTTGAGACAGCACATTCCCCACGGGCACGTTTCCAGTGGACCCCACACGGTCAGTGATGTGGCCTGGAGGTCTGCAAGGCAAACTTCTGCCTAATGTCAGTTCACTGTCCTGGGACCCAGGGGAGGCTGTGGTTATACTGTGAGGAAAACAATCCCAGCAGAGGACCAGCTAATGATGGGACAAAAGACTGCATCTTGTCTTTCTCCAGAAATGCCTAACCTTATGTCTATAGGAAGAGAGAAGACAGATTTATTTAGGGTTTGAGTTATATGGATGAGTGTGACGGAAGGGTAAAGGTGCAAAAGAAGTGGTAGATTACTTTAGTTGAATAACCATGAAATGGCCAGGTAGAGAATGAAGAAAGCCTAGAAGGCTGAAAAGACGGGAAGAAAACTGAGTGATTTAGCATTAGAGATGGTAGAAAGGAGGCCAAGAGGAAGGTAAGGTGGGAGTTAGGCCATAGGAAAGACAGAAAGACAGCTGGTTGGTTGGGAAAAATAGAAAATTAAGGTGAAACTTTTTTTTTCTTTTTTTTAGACAGAGTCTAGCTCTGTTGCCCAGGCTGGAGTGCAGTGGCACAATCTTGGCTCACTGCAACCTCTCCCTCCCAGATTCAAATGATCCTCCCACCTCAGTCTCCCAAGTAGCTGCGACCACAGGCATGCACCATCGTGCCCAGCTAATTTTTTTTTTTTTTTTTGAGATGAGTCTTGCTCTGTTGCCCAGGCCGGAGTGCAGTGGCATGATCTCGGCTCACCACAACCTCTGCCTCCCGGGTTCAACCGATTCTCCTGCCTCAGCCTCCCAAGTAGCTGGGACTACAGGCGTGCACCACCATGCCCGGCTAATTTTTGTATTTTCAGTAGAGACAGGGTTTAACTATGTTGGCCAGGCTGGTCTCAAACTCCTGACCTTGTGATCTGCCTGCCTCAGCCTCCCAAAGTGCTGGGATTACAGGCACGAGCCACTGCGCCCAGCCTAATTTTTTGTATTTCTGGTAGAGATGGGGTTTTGCCACATTGCCCAGGCTGGTCTCAAACTCCTGAACTCAAGCAGTCCGCCCACCTCACCTCCCAAAGTGCTGGGATTACAAGCGTGAGCTACTGCACCCAGCCAAACTTTTGGTAGTTGTTTCCAGTTTTAACACAATTGACGATGAGGCCCAGGAAGCAGGTGGTTACCAAGGATTAGAAGTGAAAGTCATGGGAAGCTCAAGAACTGCAAGGCCAAGCTCTGGGTTGGGAGATCTACAAGGCATCAAAATATTCTAGCTTGTGGCAGACTTCTTCAACAGGAAGAGTAAGCTCAACTCCCAGGTTTTCAGTGAATGAGGGGGATGAGCTCCAACTTACTAGTGGGTGACCCCCGGCAGAAGGTGAGGAAAATCTACCTGAACACCAGGCCCTCAAAGGAGGATGTTCTTGGACATGAGAACAAATGATCCACAGCCAAGAAGAGGCTGAGACGAGCCAGGAGGAAGCCAACACCTCCTCCTTCCCTTCCTCCACCAACGGTCCTTGGTGGGGAAGAATAAAAGAGCTACAGAAGAATGTTTTTGGGGATTGAGCCAGGTTTTAGTTAAGGCCAGGAGCGGGGAGATAGGAGTCTGAAAGTACGGGAGATGTGGAGGAGTTTGCTAACAGTGGAATAAGTGCTGCAGACTGTGCAGGGGAAGGAGGCTGAGAAAGCGCAGACCAGGAAGATAGGAAAAGTACAGAGACGACAAGGAAGCAGAAACCGGGGCGGAGGTTTGGGGGTGGACTTGGCTTTTCCAGTGATCACAGAAAGGAGAGGACCAGTTGGAAGTGACAGAGCTGGGGTTAGGATGAGACAAGAGAGGCACTTGCCTGGGGCACAAAATTTAAAAGTGACAAAAAAACTCATTAACCAAAATAAATAGTTTAACACAGGGCCGGGTGCAGTGGCTCATGCCTGTAATCCTAGCACTTTGGGAGGCCAAGGCGGGTAGATCACCTGAGGTCAAG
Organism: Hylobates moloch; assembly: GCF_009828535.3. NCBI lineage: Eukaryota > Metazoa > Chordata > Mammalia > Primates > Hylobatidae > Hylobates > Hylobates moloch. The sequence goes on from NW_026652284.1 coordinate 77,850,347, forward strand.
AGATCGGGACCAGCCTGGCCAGAACGTGCCTGTAATCCCAGCTACTCGAGCGGCTGAGGCAGGAGAATCGCTTGAACCCGGGGGGCGGAGGTTATAGTGAGCCAAGATGGCGCCACTTCACTCCAGC
>NW_026652284.1:77850873-77867076 GCF_009828535.3 Hylobates moloch
ATTATACATATATATTATACATATATAAAAAATACATATACATATATATAAAATATATATATTATACATATATATTATATATATAATATATATTATACATGTATAATATATATGTAATATATATGTATTATATATGTATTATATGTGTATTATATATATGTATTTTATATATATGTATTTTATATATATGCATATGTATAGTTTAACACAAATATTTAAGAATCAAAGGTAATGCCAAAAAAAATTCATGATGAACCAAATATCAAAATTTTAAACAAAGACAAGCTGTGTATTTTACTACCTGGTGTTATTGTACAGTGGGAACAGTCATTTCCAATCAGCCCACTGTTCTCAGATCCAGCCCTTCTAGCCTGTTGCGTCCTCTAAGAGTTGACAGTGGCACGTGAACAGATTGAGCAACACAGGGCTTTATATACAGTTATGTTTAGAGACTGTTCAAAATATGGGAAGAAATTTTGATAAATGTACATAGAGATTCACATTTTTTTTGCCTCAGGCTTCCCTATGGCTTAGCAGGGCACTGGCGACCGACCTCAGATGTCCTAACTTTAGCCCAAATCTCTGTGTACCAAGAGTGTTCAAGGGCCCAAGGAGAACTGGCCTGGCCTCAGAGAGGTGAGGATTTCCCCATACTGTGAGCAGCCTGTTCTTTGAACACGCTGAGCCACAAAGTGCAGAGTAGTGGAGGAGCCATGATTAGTGTCAGGGATCGCACGCATTTGTGGAGCAGATGTGAGGTGTCCACAGACCCCAGAGACCCTGAGCAACCGCTCTCGAAAGCAAGGCAGTGGGAAGCACAGGCAATGCCAAAACCCAGAGCAGACCGATAAATCGAGAGCAGAAACCAGCCACAAAGCGGATAGGTCACTAACGAGAGATGAACCCAGTTGCTAAAAACCTGTGTTCCAAGGAAGCATTTAAGACTCAATGGCTTAGGACAGAAACCTGCTCTCAAACACCAGGCTACCAAGGTCAGGGAATATTCAGCAGCAAGATGACTTGATGCTGAGTTCTTGTCCGTACTTCCCAGGTGAGGATCAGGCTCAGGTTAGGCAGAGAGGCCAAGACACTGGGAAAGGGGTGAAGGCGGGTAAGGGGCTTATGGCAGAAAGAGAAAAAGACATGGGCCACTCCTGATCTCAGGAAGGTAGACCACCAAACGCTTTGTAAACTTTGTTCAACTGAAGTTGGAATTTCAGAATCCAAGTGTTGTTGTCTGGTTTTCACAAATCAGCTCTGTGGTGGTGGGAAGGACATTACATTAGGGGTCAGCAGACTCACCATCCTGAGGTATGGCTGAGTTTCAATTGCCTCTTCTATAAAATGACGATATCCATTCAGCCACTCACTAAATAGGTGTCGGGATCAAAGCATGTAACATACGTGAAAGATCTTGGGGGAAAAAGCAACCCGTTCTTAAATTGTATAGTGTCACTTATTTTTTGTTGTTGTTGTTTGTAAAACATATTTACATCTGTTTCTAACTTAGTCCTCAAACTTGCTCATTCATTCATCAGGGAAATAATTAAGAGTTGATCATCTGCAGAAAGTGTTACACCAGGTGCTATGATATGTGCTGGCTGATCTTTTGGTTGCTAGAAATAAAAAATGAAGATCTTTGCAGCTCTGGGCCTCTGGTAAAAACGTCTTCATTTCGGCCGCCCCGACTGGGAAGAAGTGAGGAGCGCCTCTGCCCGGCCGCCCCATCTGGGAAGTGAGGAGCTCCTCTGCCTGGCCACCCATCGTCTGGGAAGTGAGGAGCGCCTCTGCCCGGCCACCCATCGTCTGGGAAGTGAGGGGCGCCTCTGGCCGACCACCCATCGTCTGGGAAGTGAGGAGCGCATCTGCCCAGCCGCCCCGTCTGGGAAGAAGTGAGGAGCGCCTCTGCCCGGCCGCCCCATCTGGGAAGAAGTGAGGAGCGCCTCTGCCCGGCCGCCCCGTCTGGGAAGTGAGGAGCGCCTCTGCCGGGCCGTCCCGTCTGGGATGTGGGGAGCACCTCTGCCCGACCGCCCGGTCTGGGAGGTCTACCACGGAGGCCAGAAGCAATGTGGGGGCTGGACGTAATGGCTCACACCTGTAGTACCAGCACTCTGGGAGGCCGAGGCGGGTTGATCACTTCGGGCTAGGAGTTCGAGACCAGCCTGGCCAACATGGCGAAACATATGAAAAATACAACAGACAAACCAACCAACCAACCCAGTGACAACAAAACAGGTCTACCCTGGAGTCATACTCTAATTTTTTCTATTTTCCTCCCTTTCTGATCCTTTATCCCACTTTCTTTTTCTTCCTCTTCCTTCTCTTTCTTCTTTGTCAAATAAAGGATTGAGTTGTTATCATTGATCCATACAAAGTCCCTCTCTCATTTATTTTCTTTAATTCCCACTCCCCATTTCTGTTCCCCGTCTTCCCATGTGCAACCTTCCTAATATGTTTGATATGCATCTTTTTGTTTGTATGTATCTTTAGAAAATGTTTATTGTTTTGTGTGCAAAAAAAATAATAAAAAAGAAAAAAAAAGTCTTCATTTCTTTCCCTTATTTCCTCAGTATCCCTTTAAACAGTCTCTGGTATGAGCCTATTTGGGTGTACACAGTTAAATCTTCCACAGATAATAGAAAAATGATTTAGAAATGTCTGCCATAAGCTATGGGTTTTTTCTTGTTGTTTTTGTTGGTTTTTTTTTTTTTTTAGAGTCACTCTCTGTCACCCAGGCTGGAGTGCAATGGTGCAATTATGGCTCACTGCAACCTGGAACTCCTGGGCTCAAACATAAGCTACTTTTTTTTTTTTTTTTGTTATGTTTAGAACATTGTAAATACTTGATAAATGTTACCGGATATAGTCAGAGTTCTCCAGAGAAACAGAACAAACTGGAAAAGAGAGAGAGGGGGTTGGCAGGGGGGTGGAGAGAGAGAGAGAGAGCCTGATTTTTTTTTGAAGAAATTGGGTCATGCAGGTGTGCTTGTGGAGGTTGAGAAGTCCCAAGGTCTGCAGTCAGCGAGCTGGAGGTGCAGAACAGTCTATGGAATAGTTCTAGTCTGAGTCTGAAGGCAGGAAAAGACTGCTCAAGCAGTAAAAGCAAGAGTTCCCTCTTACTTGAAGGAAGGTTGGCTTTTTTGTTCTATTTAGAATTTCAACTGATTAGATGAGGGCACCTGATGATAAGCTACTTTTAATTAAACTATTATTTATGAAATCGAACTCCTCTTGCTAAAGAGACCAATTTAGTAACCTTTTTTTTTTTTTTTGAGACAGGGTCTCACTTTCTCACTCAGACTGGAGTGCAGTGGCATGAACACAGCTCACTGCAGCCTCAACCTCCTGGACTCAATGGATCCTTTTTTGAGACTCCATCTCAAAATTTTAAAATTTTTTTAAAAATTAAAATAAATGTACTTAAATGGTACCTTTAAATGTAGTTTTTCTGGCTAATGAAATTATAATTCATTTTATTTTTCTTGTGCTTTAATGTAATTTTATTCTGTATTACATTTGTAATATGTATTATACTTACGGGACAATAATTTTTAATGTTTATACCTTTTGACAACGTGATAGCATTTCTAAGAATCTCTCCCCTAAGGAAATAATTTGAAACATGAATATATTTGATGATTGTAGTATTATTTATAATAATGAAAAATTGAGACCATTTTGCTCAAGGCAATTTCCTGAATTGCTTTTCAGTGACCTCAAAATGTTGCTACTATAATTTGGAGATGGTGCCACTAGGTGGCACTAGAGAGTCTCTGCCTTGAGAGTCCAACTTCAAGGTTAGCTTGCAAACTTTGAGAGCCCAGCCTGATGGAATGTTCATTGAGAATCTTTATCAAAGTGATCTCAAAATGTTACCCAAAAGAACCAAAAAAGCCTTTAACCAAGAAACCAGACTTTTAGAGATAAACTACAGAAAATAATAGGCCTAAATGAACAAGATGTATGTACATGTATTAGTCTGGGTTCTCCAGAAAAACAGAACCGATATGATATACAGATAGATAGATAGCTAGAAACAGATTTACCATAAGGTGTCAGCTCACATGATTACAGAGGCTGAGAAGTGCCCAGGAGAGCAGATGGTGTAGTTCCAGTCCAAGTCCAAAGGCCCGAGAACCAGGAGAGCTGAGGTAAGCTCCAGGCTGAGTCTGAAGGCAGAAGACCGATGTCCTGGCTCAAAGACAGAAAGAGCAAATTCTTCCTCATGAAGCCTTTTTGTTCTGTTTGGGCCTATGACAGATTGGAGGATGCCCACCTACACTGGGGAAGGCAATTGGCTTTACTCAGCCTACCAATTCAAATGTTCATCTCATCCAAAAGCACTCACGACACCCCCAGAATGTTTTTGTTGTTATTTTTTAAATTTTATTCTTGTTTTTTGTAGAGATGTGGTTTCACAATGTTGCCCAGGCTGTTCTCAAACTCCTGGGCTCAAGTGATCTTCCCACCTCAGCCTTCAAAGTGCTAGGATTACAGGCGTGAGCCATCACCCCCAGCCCTTTATTTATCTTTTTACTCTTTAAAACGTTTTTTTCAGAATAATGGTTTCTTCTTCTTCTTCTTCTTCTTCTTCTTCTTCTTCTTCTTCTTCTTCTTCTTCTTCTTCTTCTTCTTCTCCTTCTCCTTCTCCTTCTCCTTCTCCTTCTCCTTCTTCTTCTTCTTTCTTCTTCTTCTTTTCTTCTCCTTCTCCTTCTTCTGACAGAGTCTTGCTCTGTCGCCTGGGCTGGAGTGCAGTGGCACAACCTCAGCTCACTACAACCTCCGCCTCCCAGGTTCAAGCGATTCTCCTGCCTCAGCCTCCCGAGTAGCTGGGATTACAAGAGCATGCCAACACGCCTGGCTAATTTTTGTATTTTTAGTAGAGACAGGGTTTAACGATGTTGGCCAGGCTGGTCTTGAACTCCCGACCTCAGGTGATCTGCCCGCCTCGGCCTCCGCAGAATGATGTTTAACCAAATATCTGCACACCCCATGGCCCAATCAAGTTGACACATAAAATTAATCATGACAGTATACAATAGCAAAAAATACAAAACAACTTAAATGCCAATCAATGGTGGATTGAATGCATACATTGTGATATCTTACTAATGACCAAGCTCTATATTGACATGGAAAGATGTCCATTATACACTCTCGTTAAGTGAATAGAAAGCAGATTACAGGACACTAATATAGAAGGTAATTTGTTATAACAGCTAAAATCACACTATCTAGAGCCAAATGGTCTGGGTTCATAGTCCTACTATTAGCTGTGACCCTAGGGAATTTTCTTAACCTCTCTAGGTTAAATGAAAATGATACTACTATAAAATGAAAGTGATATTACTGCCTCACCACATTGTTGTGGAAATTAAACCGAGTATTACAGGTAAAGTCCAAGAATAATGTCTGACATACAATAAGCTCTCAGCAACTGTAGCTACCATTATAATGTAAAGTGTGATCTCATTGTCTTGTTAAACATCCAATATATCTGTATTTAGACACATGGCATTTTCTAGAAAGACACGTATCAAAATGTTATAATTGTTATATCCCAGTGGTGGGATTGCACATAGTATTTTGATTAAAGCTCTTAATAATTTGGTGAAAAAAATTCTGATGATGGCTCTATAATACTCAAATACACAGATCTGTAACTATGACTTCCATACCATCTTTCTAATAAAAAATTAAATGTGTATGTGTCTGTAATATATATATGTATTCTTTTTTTTTTTCCTTTTCAAAAGAGGTAGTCTCACTCTTACCCAGGCTGTAGTGCAGTGGCGAGATCATGACTCGCTACAGCCTTGATCTCCTCAGCTCAAGAGATCCTCCCACCTCCACCTCCCAAAGCGCTGAAATGACAGGCATGAGCCGCCACACCCAGCCCCAAATTAAAGATTTTTATTCAGAAAAATTTTATTGAATAACCAAAAAAAAAATCATTGTTTTAAAATACGGTCTAGTGTTTCTCCTTTCTAATAATTTTCCTTTTTAAAACAATGTTTGATTCCGTCTCTCATCTCAGCAGAGCCTGTTTGGAACGCTTCTTTACACCGCATCCTAACTGGAGCTTGGGGAGGGGCGCTTCGCCCAGCCTAGAACTGCCCTAGCCCCGCAGCGCGGGTCCTCTTACCAGAGCCCTGGCGGGCTAAAACGGGATCCTCCTATTCTACTCCTACTTCTTTCTTCCTACCACAGGGACCCCAAACCATTCCCTGTTTAAGAAAAACTAATTCCTCCAGTTAGATTCCCTCCAGTCAGACCTCTTCTCGGCCTCTGAACCACCGTTTCCCTTTTTGTTCCCTCTAAATAAAGAACAGCTCCTCTCCTACTCCGCGCACTCCACCCACCCTGTCCAACCTCCTTCCTTTTTCATTGTCTGGTTGCTTTGTGTACAATGTCTCAGCAATGTAACACCCTCCAGCCGCTTCCCTTTTCAACCTTGCCAGTTCCTTCAGAAACCAAGATGAAAGTTCCAAAATCCCGACCTACACCAGAACGTTTTGTTTAGAAAATTAACATCTAATTAAACTGCTTCTATCACTGCAATTCATGATATCTGCTTTAATTGCACCCCACTCAATTGCTAACACAAACTTGATGCTGGTTATTGAGTTTTCTCAATTAACTATTTCACCTAATCAATGGCCTTCAAATATTAGCCTCTACTTTTGAAACTTTGGAAGTAGAAGCCAGCGAATTAATTCTCAGTAGTAGAAAGAAATCAAAACTGAAGTTGACCCCCTCTGCTGATTTAAAAGGGCTGGAGCTCTGCTGACACTGGAATTCGCAGATAACTGACTCTGGCATAACACAATTTTTTGCATTTAGCGATTAATGCAATTAGAAGCAACTGCTACTACAATTTTATCTTATTTTTTAATTGAAGCAAGAAGTAGCTACTACATTTAATTAATGTAAATGTATATTGCAGGTAGGATAACGGTATGATTTTGTAAGGATAAAATACAGTAAATGAAAGTAACTTCTGATTTTACTCCCATCAGCCTTAGACATTTAGATTAGTTCAAGAGTAATTTTTAGCCCGGGTGTGGCTCATACCTATAATCCCAGCACTTCAATAGGCCAAGGCAAAAGGATCACTTGAGCCCAGGAGTTCGAGACCAGCCTGGGCAATATAGCGAGACCTCGTCCTTACTAAAACTTCTAAAAATTAGCCTGGTGTGGTGGCGTACACCTGTGGTCCCAGCCACTGGGGAGGCTAAGGCAGGAGGATCGTTTGGGCCCAGGAGTTTGAGGCTTCAGTGAGCCTTGGTGACAAAGTGAGACCCTGTCTCAAAAAATATAAATAAATAAAAATTTTTAAATTAGCTTTATATTGTTTTATATTTAAATCACAAAGTTCTCACAAGGATAGAGGTTGTTTTCTCTTTAATGGAAAACAAAACTTATTTTGAGGATTTATTCATTCATCAGACATTAGCTTGGAATTGATAATAGCGTAGTGTTGGGAGTGTGGTGGGGGAGGGGTTACAGAAAGCAGAAGACGGTTTCCACTTTCACGTTTATGATCTACTTAGAGAACAAAGTATATACATAAAATCACTCATAGGAAATCTTGATCACCACCATAAGACAGGGGGAGAAAAACAAAATAAGATAAAGAAAAAAGAAAAAAGATTTTTAAAAAAATTTTGAGGCCAGACATGGTGGCTCTTGCCTGTAATCCCAGCACTTCGGGAGGCAGAGGCAGGCAGATCGCTTGAGCTCAGGAGCCGGAGACCAGCCTGACCAACATGGTGAAACCCCTTCTCCACCAAAAAAAAAAAAAAAAAAAAAAAGAAAAGAAAATGTTGAAAGCAACATAATAAACAAGTGTAACAATGGGGATTATTTGTTTTTCATGACCTTTACAACTTGAGTTGTCAGGTGAAATACAGGACCACCAGTTAAACTTGAATTTCATAAACAACAAATAATTTTTAGGTTATGTATAGCATGTCTCATGCTAAAAAAAAAAAGGATTCATCATGTATCTGAAATTCAAGTTTAACTGGGCATCTTGTATTATTCTTTGCTAAATTCTGCAGCTCTAAACTTGAGGCATGTGTGTTACAAAAAGGATCTTGACAGAGTGGAGTTCATCAAATGAGCTTCCTGGAGAATGTGAGCTTTCAGCCAACTGCTGAGGAAAGCAGTGGCTGGAAACAGAAGACATTCCACATGTGGCCAGTGCATGTTGATGGCTCTGAAACCGAGATGAGCAAGTAATTCCTGGCCATGGCAGCAACCAGATCATCTTTGCTGGAGGGAGACAGATGGACAAAAGAACTGAAAACCAGCAATGGGAGTGATCAGTCATCACTGAATTTATTTCTATGGAGTTTGTTTAAAGGCTCTTTTCCAATCAATGAGAAATTATTCTTCACTATTTCCTCCATATAAGCAAGGCCTACAGGCTTTATTGGTTGGGACTCACAGGATTTAAAGTGTAGAGGGAGGCTGGGCGCGGTGGCTCACGCTTGTAATCCCAGCACTTTGGGAGGCCGAGGCGGGCGGATCACGAGGTCAGGAGATCGAGACCACGGTGAAACCCTGTCTCTACTAAAAATACAAAAAAAAAATCAGCCGGGCGTGGTGGCGGGCGCCTGTAGTCCCAGCTACTCAGAGACGCTGAGGCAGGAGAATGGCGTGAACCCGGGAGGCGGAGCTTGCAGTGAGCCGAGATCGCGCCACTGCACTCCAGCCTGGGCGGCAGAGCGAGACTCCGCCTCAAAAAAAAAAAAAAAAAAAAAAAAAGTGTAGAGGGGCTGGGCACGGTGGATCATGCCTGTAATCCCAACACTTTGGGAGGCCAAGGCGGGCAGATCACCTGAGGTCAGATATTCGAAACCAGACAGACAAATACACACACACACACACACACGCACACACACAAAAATTAGCCTGGTGTGGTGTTATGTGCCTGTAATCCCAACTACTCAGGAGGCTGAGGCAGGAGAATAGCTAGAATCCAGGAGGCGGAGGTTGTAGTGAGCTGAGATCGTGCCACTGCACTCCAGCCTGGACAACAGACCGAGACTCTGTCTCAAAAAATAAATAAATAAAGTATAGAAGTATTTATCTCTAAGATATGTACATGGGCATTACAACTGGAGTTTTGTAGGTACACATCTTAAAGATCAAAAATGTCTTTGAGATAGGTACCTTTGGGGAAGAAAAATAAATGTCTTTGAGAGAGAGAGCTATTCCGAGTGGCTTCCAACAGTAGGGTTCTGGTATCTGGCAGGTCTTTGTTGCATGGTGCTCAGCAGGGTTGGAGGGAAGAGAATGAGTGAGACCTTACATGCTCTGTACAATGAAAAGAGCAAGCATGAGAGTGAGGAGCTTGTAGTCTGAAGATTGTTCCTGTTGGTGTAGAGAAAGGTTCTGGGGAGAAGTGAAATAATTACAGAAAAAATGAAATTAAACTTTTTGTCCTGCTTTCAAATTTTCTGTGTCTAACAGCCCTGTTTCTAGAAATTGATCAAAACCATATACTGGCAAAACTAAAATTATATATATGCACAAAGCTACTCATTGTAGCACTATTTGCAACAACAACAAAAAGTTGGGAATAATCTAAATGTCCTTGAATAAGCGGCTAGGTGAGTAAAACGTGGGGCATCCAAACAGTGGAGGACTCCACAGCTCTCAAAGGGAGAGGAGGGGGCGGGGAGAAAGGAAAAAAAGCTGGGGAGAGGATACGTTGTTAAGTGAAGAAAGCCAGATCTAGGACAGTGTGTATAGCATGCTCCAGCTACATATAAGAACTGAGTCTAGGCCAGGTGCAGTGGCTCACACCTATAATCCCAGCACTTTGGGAGGCCAAGGCAGGCGAATGACCTGAGGTCAGGAGTTCAAAACCAGCCTGGCCAATGTGGTGAAACCCCGTCTCTACTAAAAACACAAAAATTAGCTGGGCATTGTGGCGAGTGCCTGTAATCCCAGCCACTCAGGAGGCTGAGGCAGGAGAATCACTTGAACAGGGAGGTGGAGGTTGCAGTGAGCCGAGATCACGCTATTGCACTCCAGCCTGGGTGACAAGACAGAAACTCCGTCTCAAAAAAAAAAAAAAAAAAGAACTGAGTCTACAAATTTGTTTATATTTCACACATTTGTATGATTATATTTTTATATTTTTAAAACAAAACTAAAGGATAATTATAAAACAAAAAATCATAATGCCCACCTCTGGGGGAGGGAGGAAATATGGTAGAGAAAAAAGAGACAGAAGGCTGGGCATGGTGGCTCATGCCTGTAATCCCAGCACTTTGGGAGGCCAAGGTGGGAGGATCACCTGAGGTCAGGAGTTCGAGACCAGCTTGAGCAACATGGTGAAACGCGGCCTCTGCTAAAAATACCAGAATTAGCCAGGCGTAGTGGTGGGTGCCTATAATCCCAGCTACTCAGGAGGCTGAGGCAGGAGAATCACTTGAACCCGGGAGGTGGTGAGCCAAGATTGCACCACTGCACTCCAGCCTGGGTGACAGAGCAAGACTCTGTCAGAAAGAAAGAGAGAAAAGAGAAAGAGAGAGAGAGAGAGAAAGAGAGAGAAAGAAAAGAGAGAGAGAGAGAGAGAGAGAGAAAGGAAGCAAGGAAGGTAGACTTTTTTGTGTGTGTGTGTGTGAGACAGTCTTACTCTATAGCCCAGGCTGGAGTGCAGTGGTGCAATATCGGCTCATTGCAGCCTGTACCTTCCTGGGTTCAAGTGATCCTCCTACCTCAGCCTCTCGAGTAGCTGGGACCACAGGCTCATGCCACGATGCCTGGCTAATTTTTGTATTTTTTATAGGGAAGGGGTTTTGCCATATTGCCAGGCTGGTCTCAAACTCCTGGGCTCAAGCAATCCACCCACCTCGGGCTCCCAAAGTGCTGGGATGACAGGTGTGTGCCACCATGCCTGGCTAGACTTCTTAAAATGTGCCTCATTGGGTAGATATAACTTTGGGATCATGTAATTATTTAAATAATTTATCATTAAATTATGAAAAAACAATCCTCAAAATCAAAAAATAAAAGGAAACAAATGAACATGTATATCCAGTTGGTGGCATAACACCAGAGAGGAACCACTTTAAGTGACCTAAAACACAGTAATTTCACGGGCTTTCCCAGTGGGATATACTGTAAGGATAAAAAGAACTGTAAAAAGATAATTTAAAAAATCATAAAATTATTTTAGAGTTTGTGATGTTGGTATCAGAGATTGACGTATAACTTGGGACAAAGCAAATGAGTAATTATCTGATGTTCATTCTCTCATACCCAGAGTCACTGAGACCAGATTCTTGGCATGGGAGGAAGGAAATAAATGACAGAAGAGATTAACTGAAAATCCTGTAGTCATGAATTTCAATATGGAGTACCAATACGAACAAATGCGGTATTTTATCTTCTAAACAAAACTAAAAATATTTCCTAGTTCCGTTTGATAAGAAGTCCTAGAAATAATAACAAAAAAGGTAGCAATGAGTACTCTAGTGCCCCAATTGTGACCTTAAATACTATTCCCACTAAAAGAAACAAGACTCTTTAGAAAGAACTAATTCTAGGGGCTAGACAAATACATGACCTTGGAACACCTTGTCATATCAGACAACGAAGCGGCTACCACAGACCACAGGGTCATGTCAAAAGGGCTCAGGTGCCAACCTAAAGAGACTCCCACTGGCAAGAGATGAAACAATTCAAGCATAAATATGAATAATAATAGCAAGGGCTTGAAATCCATCCAATATGTTTACTTTATGAGTTTGCAAAGGCAGTAAAGCAAAATATAGCCTAATTGGTCACTGTTGCAGGATACTAACGAGCCAGCCTATTATTTTGAAAGCTGATAAAGAGAAAGAATCAAGCATTTATCCTGCCTTTCCTATATAAACTATGCCACTGTGTAACCAAATTGTATTCAGCTAGAAAATGAAGAATGACTGACAGAATTAGAATGTCATCATTCTGCAATCCCTAATGAATTAATGGACCTAGGCATTAACCATCAATGGCTGCTAGTATCACAGAGAGACAATCACACCTACGGATGGAAGGACTATATAACCTATGAAGTGGTCTCGCTGAAAACTCAAACTTGAAGCTGACAAACTTCAAGATCTAACTACCAGGTCACAAGAATCTTAGGAGACAAAGGAACATGCTACACACTATGGGGATGCAATTAGCAAAATCCACATGACAATGTCATGACATGACAATCTTCGACAATTAAATTGCAAGGGGAAAAACAAAGAAAGGGTGAGAAAATTATGGACTAAGCCAGACCTAGGAGACACATCAACAGTCACAATGTGTGGACATTAATTGCATGCTGAGTCAAACAAGTAAATCAATTTTTAAAATTATGATCTTTGAGACAATTAGAAACCTGAACAGTGGCTTTAACATAAAAATTTAAATTTTTTTATTGAGACAGGGTCTGTCTGTGTCGCCCAGGCCAAAGTGCAATGGTGAGACCTCGGCTTACTGCAACCTCCACATCCCAGACTCAAGCAATCCTCCCAACTCAGCCTCCCGAGTAGCTGGGAACACAGGTGCGCATCACCACTCCCAACTAATTTTTTTTGTATTTTTGTTAGAGACAAGGTTTCATCATGTTGCCCAGGCTGGTCTCAAACTCCTGAGCTCAAGCAATCTGTCCACGTTGACCTCCCAAATTGCTGGGATTATAGTTGTGAGCCACGGTGCCTGGCCTTTAGGAATTTTTATTAATGTTAATATGTGATAATGGCATTGTGGTTATTTTACAACATGAGGCTGTTTTATCTTTCAAAAACATATACTAGGGCTGGGCACAGTGGCTCACGCTTGTAATCCCAGCACTTTGGGAGGCCGAGGCGGGTGGATTGCTTGTGGTCAGGTGTTCGAGACCAGCCTGACCAACATAGTGAAACCCTGTCTCTACTAAAAGTACAAAAATTAGCCGGGCATGGTGGCAGGCACCTGTAATCTCAGCTACTCAGGAGGCTGAGGCAGGAGAATGGCTTGAAGCCAGGAGGCAGAGGGTGCAGTGAGCCAAGAGCAGCGCCATTGCACTCCAGCCTGGGTGACAGAGTGAGACTCCATCTCAAAAAATAAATTATATATATATATATACTGAAACATTTATGAGTAAAATTATATGAAATCTGAAATTTGCTTCAAATGGGTAAAGAGTGAGAAATAAGATGAAATAAGATGGTTCATGAACTAATAATCATTGAAGCTGGAAGACCAGTACATGGCAGTTTATTGTACTTTTCTCTTTACTTTTATATACATTAGAAACTTTCCTTAATTTTTAAAAACCTATATTGCAAATTTAAAAACAGCTACAATTTATTGAACAATTAACATAAATCATCTTTTTTTATCTTAACAACACAGTAGTACCTACTGTGAGGTGGGTACTATTACCATAATCTCCATTTTAGAGGTAAGGAAACTGAGGCTTGGAGAGGTTAATTAATGTATCAAAGACCACGTAGCAAAAGACTCAAATCCACGTACTAAGTAACCATTGTCTCATAAGTGGGTTTTCTGGAGACTGCATAATGATGCCAAGCCATGTGTCTAGGTTTGCATGAAATGAGAACAGAAGCTGTCCTTGGGGACAGCTGGCATCTGGATTTCAGCCATTCAAAAACTTTGGCTGGGCATGGTGGCTCACGCCTGTAATCCCAGCACTTTGGGAGGCCGAGGCGGGCAGATCACCTGAGGTCAGGAGTTCGTGACCAGCCTGACCAACATGGTGAAACCCTACTTCTACTAAAAATACAAAAAAAATTAGCTGGGTGTGGTGGTGCGTGCCTTAATCCCAGCTGCTCAGGAGGCTGACACAGGAGAATCACTTGAAGCCGGGAGGTGGAGGTTGCAGTGAGCCAAGATCATGCCACTGCAGTCCAGCCTGGACAGTGGACAGAGCAAAACTCTGTCTCAAAAAAATAAAAATAAAAACAACTCTCCAAAATACATAACAAAAATAATTGGCAAAACAATAGCGTGTCCAAGCCGTGCCAAGGAAAATGTATCACTACTTCTATTCATAGTAAAAAGCCTATTTCAACACATTACCAAAAAAAGTATTACTGAGACTTTCAAGGAATGAGAAAGCAGGCAATATACTTGTAGACAGGCAAAAAGATATATGGTCCTCAAGGGAATATGAATTTGAATGGAAAAATTTGAACAATGGAGAACAGCCTGCCTCTTACATCCCCTGATGTATGAAGTCTGGTCCATTTCCAATAGCAATCAGAAGCTTCTGGCAGTGGCCCAGCTGGCCTGCCTGTAAGACCATCTGGGAGAAAGGGAAGTGTCCACCACCCACTGGTCAGGCTGACACCAGCACTGAACTGTTTGTTCATTTCTGCAGTACCTGTGGAGCTACTATATAAGGCTGGAGTAGTGACATCAACTTCAAACCATCCACGACTCCAAAGAAATTAACTTGTCTGATCAAGATATTAAAGGGGACTTTTGGCCAGGCACTGTGGCTCACACCTGTAATCCCAGCACTTTGGAAGGCTGAGGCAGGAGGATTGCTTAAGCCCATGAATTGGAGACCAGCCTGGGCAACATAGCAAGACCTTGTCTCAATTATTTTTTTAAAATACAATTAAAAAAAAAAAACTAAAAGAGTCATGCAAGGTGGCTCATGCCTGTAATCCCAGCATTTTGGGAGGCTGAGGCAGAAGGATTACTTGAGCCCAAGAGTTCTAGATCAGCCCAGGCATATAGGGAGATCTCCTCTCTACAAAAATACAAAAAGTAGGCGTGGTGGCACACACCTGTAGTCCCAGCTACTTAGGAAGCCAAGGTGGGAGGATGACTTGAGCCTGAGAGGTCTAGCCTGCAGTGAGCCATGCAGGCCACTGCACTTCAGCCAGGGTGACAGAGTTAGACCCTGTCTCCAAAAAAAAGAAAAGAAAAATATAAATAAATAAAGGAGACTTTTCAGAAACATAATGAATCAAGCTTAGAATAACTTATTACCAAGTTTTTAAAAAATTGGTCTGGAGTTCATCCCTGGTCTAATTAAGACCAATATTATCTTTTCTCTTGAATATAACTCAGGATAGCTATATTCATTATTCTGCTTGTATCTAATGGCTGAGACATTAAGTCTCTGACTTTAATATATAGCTTTGAGGTTGAAAACTGTTTTCTACTCAACATATTCTGTTGTGGGAGGAGATCACTTTTTAGGTCATAAGAGATCAGACTAAGTCTTTATTCTTTTCCAAGAAACAGAGATAAATATTCACAAGGATTCTTCAAACACCAGAGATAAAATACTGGATCACAAAAACGTGATTTTAAAAAATTTTCTACTAGATTCATAGGTGAAACAAGACGAATTTGAACTATATACAAACAGAGTTGTTTTACCACAAATTTACTGATTCTAAAGGCTTTCACATAGTAATAAGAGGTAAGAAATTAAAAGAAAGAGTAGAGGCAGGCATGGTGGTTTATGCCTGTAATCCCAGCACTTTAGGAGGCTGAGTTGGGAGGATTGCTTGAGGCCAGGAATTCGAGACCAGCCTGAGTAACATAGTCAGACTCTGTGTCTATAAAAAATTTTAAAAATTAAAAAAAATTTAAAAATTAAAAAACTACACCTGTAGTCCTAGCTACTCAGAAGGCTGAGGCAGCAGGATCGCTTGAGCCCGGGAGTTTGAGATCACAGTGAGCTTTGATCACACTACTGCACTCCAGCCTGAGCAACAGAATAAGACTGTAAAAAAAAAAAAAAAAAAAAAAAAAAAAAAAAACAAGAGTAGAGAAAATGCAGAATCAATCACTATAATTATAAAAATCTAAAATGTTATAGATTTCCTATTTTATCAAATTTTTCCACTGAAGAGAATATGTCAATATTTTGTATGCAATCAGAGAAATAACAGGTGCTCAGTTGTTGAAAAGACATAACTGCAAATCAAGCCCACCATCACGCACTCAGATTACTGATAATGTAGATGTTGTCATCCTCATTTTCAGTTTTCGAAAGCACTTATTTATCATTCACTTACATAGAAGGGAAACTCTCTTCCCTTCTATAGGTCAAGCAATATAGATTATATACGTATTCATTCATTTAACAAATACAGCAGTAAGTTGGGCAAACTGCTGTATTATATGCCAGGCACTGGGCTCAGAACTCGAAATACAACTCTGAATAAAACAGACATGGTC
>NW_026652284.1:77872076-78003234 GCF_009828535.3 Hylobates moloch
CCTCGGCCTCCCAAAGTGCTGGGATTACAAGCGTGAGCCACCGCGCCCGGCCTAATAATTTATTTTCTTTTGGGTAGATACCCAGTAGTGGGACTGCTGGGTTAAACGGTAATTCTATTTTTAGTTCTTTGAGAAATCTCCATAGTGTTTTCCACAGTGGTTGAACTAACTTACATTCCCACCAACAGTGTGTAACCATTCCCTTTTCTCCGAATCCTCACTAACATCTGTTATTTTTTACTTTTTAATCATAGCCATTCAGGTCAGGCGCAGTGGCTCATGCCTGTAATCCCAGCACTTTGGGAGACCGAGGCAGGTGAATCACTTGAGTTCAGGAGTTTGAAACCAGCCTGGCCAACATGGTGAAACTCGTTCTCTACTAAAAATACAAAAATTAGGTGGGCATGTTGGCACACACCTGTAATCCCAGCTACTCGGGAAGCTGAGGCAGGAGAATCACTTGAACCCAGGAGGTGGAGGTTGCAGTGAGCCAAGATTGTGCCGCTGCCCTCCAGCCTGGGCGACAGAGTGAGACTCTGTCTCAAAACAACAACAACAACAAAACCAATAGCCGTTCGGTATGGTATGAGATGGTGTCTCATTTTGGTTTTAATTTGCATCCCTTTGATGATTAGTGATATTGAGGATTTTTTCATGTGTTTGTTGGCTGCTTGTATGCCTTCTTTTAAGGAATGTCTGTTCACGTCCTTTGCCCACTTTTTAATGGAGTTTTTTTTTTTTTCTTGTTGATTTGTTTAAGTTCACCATCAGGAGTTTTCAAAAGATAAATTAGGACACACTAACCTACGGTAAAAAATACCAGAGTACATATCATTAAGTGTTTTGTTTTAGGAAACTTTTGTTAAAAACATATATACATACAAACATTTTATTACATTATACATACATACACATATGTCTGCATCAGAGACCTGTCATGTAAAATGTATTTCTTACTGTGTCATAGACAAATAGTTTGAAAAATTTTACATTAGACTGCACAATAATTGTTTAATGAGAGGCATTTAGATAAAGCAATATAAGAATATTAATGAAGTGGCTGGGCGCAGTAGCTCAAGTCTGTAATCTCAGCATTTTGGGAGGCCGAGGCGGGAGGATCACTTAAGGGCAGGAGTTTGAGACCAGCCTGGCCAACATGGCGAAACCCTCTCTCTACTAAAAATACAAAAATTAGCCTGGCATGGTGGTAGGTGCCTGTAGTTCCAGCTACTCAGGAGCCTAAGGCAGGAGAATCGCTTGAACCCAGGAGATGGAGGTTGCAGTGAGCTAAGATCATGCCCCTACACTCCAGCCTGGGAGACAAAGTCAGCCTCTGTCCCAGAAAAAAAGAAAAAGAAAAGAAAAGAATATTTATGAAGTGAATGCATTGTTTTTATACCATTTAATCAGAAGCTTTGTTATCAGGGAAAACATAGTACAGCATAATTATAGAGTCATTCTAAGATGTCACAAAAAAGAAATGTTATTACATAATTAAAGTTAAATGTTTAAAATTAAAGTTAAATGTCTCATAATTAATATTAAATGTAAGAAAATGTTAAGTGGCCAGGCATGGTGGCTCACGCCTGTAATCCCAGCACTTTGGGAGGCCAAGGCAAGTGAATTGCCTGAGCTCAGGAGTTCGAGACAAGCCTGAGCAACATGGCAAAATCCTCTCTTTATTATTTTTTGAAGTAAATACATATATATATTGATTTATAAGAAAACATTAAATGAATCATTGGCAGCAGGAAAACAAAAGTTAGGATTTGGATTCACTCATTCATCCATTCATTCATCCAAAAAAATTTATCGAGCACCTGCCAGGTGCCAAATACTGAGCCAGGGTCTGAGAAAATGGCTATGTATAAAACAGAAATGTTTTCTGCCCTTATGGAGCTTATATTCTAAGCAAGGAAGGCAGACATTAGATTTTTTTAAATACACATTTAGTTATTGAGCTATGATTGCAGTGAGTGCTAAGGAAGAAAAGAAGATCACGAATGCAGCAGTGTGCTAGTAAATGATTAACAACCTGAGCTCCAAGAAAAAAACTTTTTGTATATCTAGATACATGTGTTTGTTATAAATTTTACTGACATAAAGGATATATAGCACACAATTTTAAAATAACAATAAAACATACATTACTCTATTTTAAATTCAATGCACACAATTGATTCTCATGGAATGTTTTCACAGACTTTTTATGAATTCTTTTATATGGTTGTAGCCAATATATGGTTGCAACTAAGGAAAGATTTAGTTCTAACATAAGTGTTGGTGGATATTTTCATTTATGTTAAACAGTAAGATGAAAGTGAAACAATACTTCTGTCACAACTTGACTCAATTGTCAATTAAGTGAGTGACTGCAGAATCAGATTAATAGCTTCAAATACTTGGAGGATATTTTCTCAATTTCTCAATTTTTGTGCTAGTCACAAAGGAACTGTTTAAGGCATGAAACACTTTTAGTTTAATCTGCAAACATATATACAAATAATTACAACGTAATGTTTTAAAAAGTAATTTAAACATTACATATAATTTTTTAGTGAGATGCAAGTTCGTCTTAATTACTGCAGGGAATCCTTTTAGTGATTCATGGTAAGTGAATCACTAAAGAAGAGAAGTAAACTTCTCTTCTGAATTGTGTCTTGGGCTGGGCAACGGTGGCTAATGCCTGTAATCCGAGCAGTTGGGGAGGCCAAGGTGGGCAGATCACCTGAGGTCAGGAATTCAAGACCAGCCTGGCCAAAATGGTGAAACTTCATCTCTACTAAAAATACAGAAAATTAGCTGGGCGCGGTGGTGGGCACCTGTAATCCCAGTTACTCTGGAGGCTGAGGCAGGAGAATCCAGGGAGGTGGAGGTTGCAGTGAGCCAAGATCACGCCATTGCACTCCAGCCTGGGCAACAAGAGGAAAACTCTGTCTCAAAATACATACATAAATAAATAAATAATAAATTGTATCTCCCAAAAATTTATATGTTGAAGCCCTAACCAACCCCTAATATGTATGGTTGTATTTGGAGTAAAGAAATAATTAAGGTTAAATGAGATCATAAGAGTGGGGCCCTAATTTGATAGGAGAAACCAGAGGGCTCGCTCAATCTCTCTCCACCATGCTAGAAAATTGAGAAGGCAGCTGTCTGCAAGCCAGGAAGAGAGCCCACCCCAGGACCCAAATCAGCCAACACCCTGATCTGGACTTCTCAGACCCCAGAACTGTGAGAAATAGGTTTCTATTATTTAAGCCCCCCAGTCTATGGTATTTTGTTACAGCAGCTGAGGCTGACTAATCCAGAGGGATTCTATGCTATCTATGTTTCTAGATGTGACACATAGAAGCACTGGCACAGAGAAGGGACTCACAAAGAGGACCTTGAAATAAGTGAGGAAATGTACATTGTGTCTGTCCTTCGTGTTTGAGATCCTCAGACCCTCAGTCCAGCCTGATTCCCTTCTGTCCATAGCACCAGGAAAAATTATCCTTTTCCACTGTTCACAGGAATCTATCTCACCTAGCAAATAACTCAGGACAAATGTTTAAGAGGCTTTCTGTCCTCACTTATTCATTAATCTCCCATCAGCCAGATTCACTGTTTCTTGATCCATACCTTCTCTAACACAGCTATATCCCATCCAGCGGTGTGCTGGTAAATGTTTAGCAACCAGCTCTTAGGGCAGTGGCGTGGGAGAGAGACCCGACTGGGTCTCTGGTAGCACTTGCCAGTTTCAGTGGCATAGATACACTTTCATGAGGGCTGATTTCAAGCTACTAGTGTGACTTCATTAAATGCATATTCGAGAAGAGATGAACATAATAGACTCTCAAAACCCTACTTTAGCTCACCATTGATTTTCATCTTATCAATAGACAGTGGTTACCAGCATGACCTTGAAGTTGGACAAAGCTGAAATCTAGTCCCAACTCTACTACTGTGTGATGCTGGGCAACTTCTTTAACGTCTCCAAGCTTCCATTTCCTTATTCATAAACTGGAGATGATAATAGCAACCTTAGTTCATAAGTATTAAATGAGAGAAGGCATATCAAGTGCTTACCACGGTGGCTAGCACATAGTAGGTGCTTAAGAAATATTAGCTACTTCATGTTTAGAAGGCAAATTTTAAAAAAAGAGCTATTAACTACTATCATCATCATCATCATCATCATCATCATCAACATCATCATCATCTTTATTAACCCCTACCTTCTGAAGTCACCAGCACTTACTCAGATCCATAGATATCACCTGCTCATCTGCATGCTTGGTAGGGGTCACAGGCATCCATACTTCATCTGGTTTATTGTATAAATATTTGCATAAACATTAGCACCCAAAAATCCTGTTATATTTTTGTTACTCAACTTTAAACTAGTAGGACATAGGTCTGGAATATTTGCCACTGACCATGAATGAGACTAATTTACTTCCACAACAGGAAGAGAGAAACAGAGCCTGCCATTTGTTAAGTACCTACTTTGTGGCCCACAAGGCCTTGTGCTAGAAATTCTCCCAGTTATCTCAGGTAATCCTCACAACAACCAGGAGATATTAAATCTTCATCTCATTTATATGGATGAGAAAACTAAAGCTCAAAGAAATTAAGTCACTTGCCTGAGGTCACACAGCTAGTGATACAAACCCAGGACTCTTCTGGCTGATCCCAAAGCCACCCTTGGCAGTGTGCCATGGCACTAACCTCATCAAGAATACCCAAGTGGTGAGATGACAGGCTAAAGCAATTTAAGAATGCACTGGCTGCCTGCCACACTGGCCTGTAGAGAAGGTCTTGGACAATCAAGTTCAGATTAAATTGAAGCATTTTTGACCATTATTCTAGTTAGGTTTGAGTTAGCCTGCATGTAACAGAAATTCAATTGCAGTGTCTTAAGGAAAGATTTTTCCTATGTAACAAGAAGTCCAGAAGGAGGCTCCTTTCACTTTCTGATCATCCATTTTTTGTGAATGGCTTTCTTCTTCATGGTCATAGACAGCTACCCCATCTCCAGGTATTACATCAATGTTCCAGGCAGAAAGAAGGAAAAAGACACCTATCTCTAAATATGCTTTTTTTTCATAAAGGAAATAATCAATCTCCCAGAATTCTCATCTTATGGATTTTGCTTATATCTCATGGGCTGGAACTAGGTCACAAAGCTGCTCCTAGTTGCAGGGGACCCAGGGAATTATGTCTCCTTAACTGGACATTCTAATTCCCTAAGCACAATTGGGACTGTGTCACAAAGGGAAATGGAGACCACATACAGGAAAAGCAAGCAACAGGGCCTACCCTTGCATAGATACTCAGAGAAGCCTGGAGTTTTTCAACGTTCAAAGGAGCATAGAATCATAGGATGAAAATGGAACTTTGTGATCATTGGTCTAGTCCAATTTCTTGCCTAATGAAGGAATTACTTCTTCAATTTCTCTAACAATGATCACCCAGCTTCTGCTGAATACAGATAAAGTAGCAATGTCTGGATGCTTGACTACTATATGCAGGAGAATAGGATTTAGGGTCAAAGTGTTAGGGTCACATTTTTCTGTTGTGTCAATGGGGACAAGTCCATACCTTTTGTCATGTGTCTCCTCTGCATCTTTCAGATTTTTATCCTTACTCAATTCATTGCTAAAAAAATTCCAAAAATTTGTTTTAATTGTTTGTCCCATAAAACTATATTATTAATACTAACATTGATGTGTTTTTGGTTTTTTTTCTGAGACAAGGCCTTGCTCTGTCACTCAGGCTGAAGTGCAGTGGTGCAATCACAGCTCACTGCAGCCTTCACCTCCCAGGCTCAAGCAATTCTCCCACATCAGCCTCCCCTGTGGCTGGGGCTACAAGCATGTGCCACCACACCCAACTAATTTTCTTAATTTTTTGGAGATGGGGTCTCACTGTGCTGCCCGGGCTACTCTTGAACTCCTGGGCTCAAGCAATCCTCTCACCTCGGCCTCTCAAAGCGCTGGGATTATAGGTGTGAGCCACTGCACCAGGCTTACTATTGTTATTTTTAAATGAATCAATAAAAATATTTTTAAAAATTTCTCAGATTTAATTTCTATTGTAGTAAATATCAATAGTTATAACCCATGTAAATAAAAGCTCTTTAGGATTCTCAGTAATTTTTTAGGGTAATGGGGTCCTGATGCCTAAAATTTTGCAAACCACTAATCTAATTCAGAATCCAAAGGGGGATTTTGAGAACTAGTAATGCTGGCCTAAGACAGTAAATCTGCTCATTGGATAAGTGACTCTATAACATTAAAATAATAATAAGGATGGTGAAGTCCAGGCTCGGTGGCTCACACCTCTAATCTCAGCACTTTGGGAGGCTGAGGCAGTGGATCACTTGAGGTCAGGAGTTCCAGACCAGCCTGGCCAACATGGTGAAACCCCATCTCTACTATATAACAATACAAGAATTAGCCAGGATTGGTGACAGCCACCTGTAATCCCAGCTACTTGGGAGGCTGAGGTGGGAGAATCATTTGAACCGGGAGGCAGAGGCTATAGTGAGCCGAGGCTGCAGTCGTGCCACTGCAAGCCTGGGCGACAGCGCAAGACTCCATCTAAAAAAAAAGGAAAAAAAATAATAAGAATGGTGAAAGGATGGTGAAGTAACCAAACCCATGCATTAATTTTGTGCTTAGTAATAAGTTTTATAAACATCAAGAATATCCTCGTGAGTTTGCATTTGAAGGTGTTTGGAATTGTTCAAGAGAAACTGACACATTATAGAAACTAACATCATCCTATGATTACTGAAATTTTCCCTTTTTTTAACTTATTGCAGAATGTGTAACAGAATTTGGTTACATTTATAGACAGTACTTAAATATTTAATATATACTACATTTAGAAATCTGTATATTAATTTAAATGCGTTTAGATTCACAAGAGCTGTTTAAATGCTTACAAAGATTTTGCTTGTTTCAAACTTAACATTTGCACTATTTGAGATACCAGATATATAGTATTTTATCAATTCTAGATGCACATTTCTTCCTCATTTTAGCAAATGTGTAAAATGGATCTGGATATGTGTTACAATCAATATAAGATTGCATTGGTGGCATTTTCCCTTTCTGGTAGTACATAAAATAATGGTGCATCTAACAACTAATGGCAGTTTAGATTTGATGCTATATTATGAAACTCATAAAAGTAGTTTAAAATGTTTAAGAAAACTCAATAAACTACTTTTATTTTGGGAACTTTAATCTGTTAAATTTATAAATTAATGAAACATGGAATTTTTAATGAAAGCAATTTTTCTTAATTTTTACAAAAATGTATAATATTTATTAATAAAATAACAAGTTGCAACTTTGACTAAGAGGCATAAGAAAAACAAAATTCTCCAATTTATAATTCTAATTAGTCGGACACTCATTAAATGTAAGCAAATATAGGCAGCCCTTTCCATGCATAATTTCACCCTCAGATAAAAACTCAAAAGATGTCATAGAATGGCATGCAGAATAGGGGTAACAATCTCCATTGAGAGTTCTTAGTACCAATGGGTTAAGAAACATATTATTGGCCGAGTGCCATGGCTCATGCCTGTAATCCTAGCACTTCGGGAAGCCGAGGTGGGTGGATCACTTGAGGTCAGGAGTTCGAGCCCAGCCTGGCCAACATGGTGAAACCTCGTCTCTACTAAAAATACAAAAATTAGCTGGGTGTGGTGGCGCACACTTGTAATCCCAGCTACTAGGGAGGCTGAGGTGGGAGGATCACATGAACCCAGGAGGTAGAGGTTGCAGTGAGCTGAGATCATGCCACTATACTCCAGCCTGGGCGACAGAGGAAGAATCCATCTCAAAAATAATAATAGTAATAATAATAATAAATTAGCTGCGTGTGGTAAGGCACGCCTGTAATCTCAGCTACTCAGGGGGCTGAGGCAGAAGGATCACTTGAGCCCAGAAGTTCAAGTGAGCTATGATTGTGCCATTGCACTCCAGTCTGGGCAACAGAGCAAGTCTCTGTCTCTAAACAAATAAAAAATAAAAAATAAAAAACAATATATATATATATTTGTCTGTATATGCCTGAATGCCTTAAATATTTTAGTAGCAAACAATTTACCTTTCTCAATGATAAATTTTGAAGTTAATCAATAGGTTAATTGTGATTGGCCTTACACAAATTTTTAAACTTTTTTTCCACAACAAAAATGTTACATGCAAGGAGTCCAACTGCTCTGGATAATATGTGGTGAGTTTAGAAAGGTTATCCTAGGAGAACACTCATTGTAAGCACTACAAAGACAGAAGAAAATCACCTTACTACAGAAAAATTTCTGACTGTAATGATATTACCTACGAAAGCAAGAAGCAAGCCAATGAGAACACCTTGGTGTGAGCCCCTTGGCTTGCCCGTAGTTAATAATATTACTGGGGCCGGGTGCAGTGGCTTATACCTGTAATCCCAGCACTTTGTGAGGCTGAGGTGGGTGGATTACCTGAGGTCAGGAGTTTGAGAACAGCCTGATCAACATGGTGAAATCCTGTCTCTACTAAAAATACAAAATTAGCCAGGCGTGGTGGTGCATGCCTGTAATCCCAGCTACTTCAATGGCTGAGGCAGGAGAATCGCTTGAACCCAGGAGATGGAAGTTGCGGTGAGCCAAGATCACGCCATTGCACTCCAGCCTGGGCAACAAGAGCCAAACTCTGTCTCAAATATAATAATAATAATAATATTACCTGTCATTCAGGTGATCAAGCTTGAATCCTTCTCTGTTCTCATATCCAATCAACAACCAAACTTTGGTTCTTTCTTTCACAGAGCTCGTCTCTACCCTTCCCATCCCATTCTCACAGCCACCATCACACAATCCAGCCTTTATTCCTTCCCATGAAATGCCTTCTAGTTATGGAAACATTTAAAAGTTCAAAATCTAAGTGTGACAGGTATCTCTCTCTTGATTATTACAAAATTTAATTTAAATAAAAGGTTTGTTTTGCTTTTTTAAGGCGGTATCTATTTTGTCTTCAGCAGCTCCCTAAAGAACTAATACAGTACCTTTATGTGGAAATACTATCTTAAGAGTTCTGCAGTTCTCTTTGCAATGCCCAATCTTTGGTCTCCTGCTGGAACACCAGTCCTTCCAATGTCCATCCGTTGTCCCTTCTAAAGCGTCAGAGCAGACTCAGGCTGCCCTCACAGTTGCTCTCAGAATGACCAGCTCAGCCTCTCCAGCCAGGGTCAGAACACCCCAACAAGACCTGCACAGCCAATCAGCTGTTTCTTCTGGCTCCCTTTCAGTCCCAACCCTCAGTCTGTTTGAAGAACTGAAAGTTAAATTTGAGCCAAAGAAATAGCTAGAAGGTGACAACAGCTAAGTCCTCAAGGCTTTAAATAGAGTAAGACGTGTAAGGAGAAGCCTCCCTGGAGGCGCCTACCCAATGAAAGGGATCTCTCAGGAAAATCACTCTCTGTGCATCACTCGTGCGTGCACTGGAGTCAAAGGCCAGGGCGCAGCCAATTTAAGAAAAGGCTGGAGGCAGCAGTGTCTGGCTTTGCTAGGAGACAGATTACTGTCGTTATAATGCACAGGAAACATTCCATTTGTTAAGCCAGAGAGAAAGATATTTCACACAAAAAATAAGAGGAATGTATCTATTGGTCAATTATTTCATCTTACTCCAGGAATTACTGAATTTCAGATAAATGATTCTTCATCACAGAAGATATTAGTTGCCAAAGAGTCCTCTAAAGACAAGGCCAGGCAGGCCCTTAAATGTGTGAAATACAAATGTATAAAATGAAGTTAACAGGCGAGTGCACTCCCACCTAAAGACATTCAGATTTTAAGATATTTGAAAACATTGATCTGGTCATACAAAACCAAAACACAGCTGTATGCAAATCTGGCACACAGATGCTGGCTTTCGTCTCTGGCTCTCAGGTTAAGCAAAGAGATTATTAAATAATCGAAGATCTGGAAATGTTTTTGTTTTTTTCTTAACTGCGTGGTTGAATTTTAGACAGCATGGGTTGACTACCTGCTATGAAAGATGAAGTGATTACACTCTTAACAATCTCTCCTACCTACACATTTTTCTCCATTTCCCTTCTCATTAATTATAATGTATTTTACTTTGCCAGGTTATAAGCCATCACATCATGTTCTGTAATTATGATACCCCTAGTTACTTAGTTTTTGTTCTATTTTAAAAAGCGTCTAGTCCTCATTTCCAGTTCTTTTACCACTCCTACATCCTTGATTTAGATTCATTTCTTTGGCTGGATTTCAATGTCCAAAGGTTTTGTTCATGAAAGGCTTACTTCTTTTTTTTTTTTTTTTTTTTTTTTGAGAAGGAGTCTCGCTCTGTCACCCAGGCTGGAGTGCAGTGGCGTGATCTTGGCTCACTGCAGGCTCCGCCCCCCGGGGTTCACGCCATTCTCCTGCCTCAGCCTCCCGCATAGCTGGGACTACAGGCGCCCGCCACCTCGCCCGGCTAATTTTTTGTATTTTTAATAGAGACGGAGTTTCACCATGTTAGCCAGGATGGTCTTGATCTCCTGACCTCGTGATCCGCCCGCCTCGGCCTCCCAAAGTGCTGGGATTACAGGCGTGAGCCACCGCGCCCGGCCAAGGCTTACTTCTATATCTTTTACACACTAGATTCTAAGTACTACTTTCCCTCTGTCTTTTCATATTTGAGAAAGCTTGCTTGTTGACTTTATAACTGAACAGTTTTGTTGGACTACACTTTTTTTTAACAGGCTTAATTCACTTTATTTTACTTGTATAAAAACCTTATGTTGTAGCCACATCTGGAGCCTGGGTCCTCTGCACGTAGACTCTGGCATGGGTCTTGACAAGGTGGTCAGTGAATTCCTGATAGGGAGACGTGGTGAATACAGTCTCCTTCCAGAGGTCAGGGGTCAGGTAGCTGTAGGTCTTGAAGATGGCATCAAAGGTGGCCTTGGCGAAGTTGCCCAGGGTGGCATTGCAGCCCCCACCCAGCTGAGGTGCGGCAGTCATGGATACCGGCCATCATCAGCAGCTTCTTAGCTACTGGGGTCGAGGCGATGCCAATGCCCCAGGTGCAGGGATGAGGTGCACCAGCACAGAGCCGCAGCGGCCTGTCACCTTGCAAGGGACGGTGTGGGGCTTGCCGAACTTGTTTCCCCAGTAGCCTCTGCGCACGGGGACAATGGAGAGGTTGGCCAGGATCAAGGCCCCTCAGATGGCAGTGGCTACCTCCTCGGAGCACTTAACACCCAGACCGACGTGGCCACTGTAGTCCCCTATGGCCACCAACGCCTTGAACCTGGTGCATTGGCCAGCACGAGTCTGCTTCTGCACCAGCATAATCTTCAAAACCTCATGCTTGAGAGAGGCCCACAGGAAAAAGTCAATGATCTCAGACTCCTCGATGGGCAGGGAGAAGAGATACATCTCCTCCAGGGACTTGATCTTCATGTCCTTGACCAGGCTGGCCCAGCTTCGTGATGGGCATCCATTCTTTGTCCTTGGCCTTGCCTCTACAAGCTCTGCAGCCTCAGCCACTTCCGCCCCCAATCATGGCAGCAACCCCGACCCGGGATGCCACTGCCGCAGCCTCCGCAGAAGACTCCGCGGTTCCCCATCCCAGGGCCCCTTCCTCTCTCCGCTGTCCCAGAGCCATCTACCATTTGCAACCTCTGTGTTTTCTCGGAGAAGAAGCGGGCTACACTTTCTTGTCCTCAGAAGTTAGTGGATATTGCTCCATTCCCTTCTGTACCACAAGCCCAGCCCAATTTCCTTCCTTATAGGAATATGTACATTAACATGCACAATATATAAGAATATTTTATATATAATATATACCTTATGAGAATATATATAACATATATGTTATTATTTTACAGTCTATGACCTCCATGTTAATTGCCTTCCATTTATTTTAATCTCTTTGTCCCTTTTCTCTGCATTTACTGATTATTATTGCTGTTGTTTTTCTTATCTTTTTTTTTTTTTTTTTCAGAGACAGGGTGGTCTCACTCTGTCACTCAGGCTGGAGTGCAGTGGTGTTATCATAATTCACTGCAACCTCCATCCCCTGAGCTGAAGCAATCCTCCTGCCTCAGCCTCCAGAGTAGCTAGGACTACAGGCATGTGCCACACCCCCAAGCTAATGTTTTGTAGAGGCAGGGTCTCACTATGTTGACCAGGCTGGTCTCAAACTCCTGGGCGGATCACTTGAATGATCCTCCCACCTTGGTCTCCCAAAGTGCTGGGATTACAGGCATGAGCCACCGTGCCTGGCCCTGCATTCGCTGATTATTGTCAGCATTTCCTCCATGCCACTAGTTCTATTTTCAGTCATGTCTATCCTGTTCCCTGCTCTTCCTAAATTATTTATTAGATCTATGGTGGCTGTCTTTGGGGTCTCAGTTAGTTTCCTTAGCTCTGAAAATTTCTCCATTCTTTTCATTCTGTTATTTTATTATCTCATTTTGGGGCCTTAGTTTTCTAGAATAATAGTACCATAAAGTTATCCTATATCTTAAAGCACTTCCGGGGGTCTTTTCTGTTTGTTTGGAAGAGGTATATTTTCATTATTTTAAAAACTATTTTTCACCTTTAAACACTTGTCTTTTTACACCAGGTTTTGTCTTCTTTCTTTCTTCTTTTCTTCCTTTTTATTTTTCTCATTCTTCTTCTTTTCTTTCTCCTTCTTTTTCTTCCTGCTTTAATGTGTTTGCTCACTTGCCTTGCCTTTATTTTTTCCATTCTTCTTTTAAATTACATAGCTCTGGCCGGACTCGGTGGCTCACACCTGTAATCCCAGCACTGTGGGAGGTCGAGGCAGGTGGATCACCTGATGTCCAGAGTTCAAGGCCAGCTTGGCCAACATGGTGAAATCCCATCTCTACTAAAACTACAAAAATTAGCTGAGCATGATGACACATGCCTGTAATCCCATCTACTCGGGAGGCTGAGTGAGGCAGGAGAACTGCTTACACCCGGGAGGCGGAGGTTGCAGTGAGTTGAGATGGCGCCACTGTACTCCAGCCTGGGTGACAGAATGAGACTGTCTCAAAAAAAAAAAAAAAAAAAAAAATTACTTAGCTCTGTACTGACTTCTCATTGGGTCTGATATAATGTTTCTACATTAATATTCAGTACCGGTCTGTCTGCCTCATTTGGAGCTATTTAAGTTGTTGGGGTTGCTTTCAATCCACTTATCTTTAGCCTGAGGACATGGTGAGGGTCATGTGAAGGGAGACCCACAGTAGGTCAGGAGGAGCTCTGATTTCTCTTCTGGAGTCCAGTTAAACATCCTGTACCAGTGCCCGCCCGCCGCCCCCCCCGCCGACACCCAGCTAGCTGTGGGTATATCTGTCTTGCTCTTCTAACTCATTACAGAGACCTGGAAAGATGGGAAGCCAGGGAGGCCCTTCCTGCCTCTGTCAGGCCCGGAGGGGTAAGCAGGGTCTGCCACACTTGAGGCTTTTCCTTTACTTTTCCCAGGGCCACCTACTCACTCCTTCCAACTGTTTCTTTCCAAATTGGAAGACATTCATAAAAATTATCAGAGTTCTCAGCATTATTCCTGAGGGGTGGGTGGGAAAAAAAAGCTACCCCAACAATGTCACTTTCCTTGGCTCTCACTTTTTGGAGTTTATGGTGTAAAGTTGTTCTCCTTTGTTTTTTCAGTACTTCTGTTTATTTCATTAGATTTAGAGGCAGATGATTTAATCTGACTTTATTTTGCCACTTGCATTCAGAGATTTCTTTGATTTTTATACTGTCAAATTTTATATATTTATATAATGTAAGGATGTAAAATACCTAGAGAACTACTACCAATACATAACTTTTTTAAAAGCAAAAAATCTCCATCCTGTTTATTGCTCTTAAATAAACATTCCTCAAAACTGCTACTGTATGACAGTTAAAGAGCCAGCATAGACCTCAGCCCCCAAACTCCAGACCCTGACAGACCTGTATCCAAGATCCCAACTCTGCCGCTCACTAGTTGTGGGATAACTGAGCAAGTTACCTAACGCTTAGTTACTTTTAATGGCAAAACCACAATTACTTTTGCACCAACCTAATATTAAAAAGGGGATGATAATAATACCTACCTCATCAGTTGTGAGGATTAAATGAAATAATGCACACTAAATGCTTGCCATGGTGCCTGGCACGGAACCCACCTATTTTCTAGGTTTTGCACGCTGCTTCCCCTTTCCGTGACGCAGGCCATGGAAAAGAAATTTTTTGAATTAAAGGAAATTTAAAGGTTATCCAAGCCTCTCACATCACAAAAGAAGAATTAAGATCATGAGAAATTGCATCAGATATATTATACCTATTCCTCAATACCCTGACACTGGAATTAGATTCTTGATCAATGGGCATGAACATTCTAATCCTTGTGAAGGGGCATTTCTCATTGTAAATTATTAACTAGGTATCCAATTTATTAAAAACACAACAAAATCATTTCAACAGGACCTGTGACAACAACCTGAGACCTCTGAATCTAGGTCCAGTGTACTTTCCACTAATTGACAGCTTCACTTACATTATTAAAGGAACTATCTTCAATCCTATGAAGGATTACAAAAATGTTTATATAAAGAAGTGTAAAATTTTACAAATAAAGAAATAGGCTGGGCGCAGTGGCTCACGCCTGTAATCTCAGCACTTTGAGAGGCCGAGGCAGGCGGATCACTTGAGGTCAGGAGTTCGAGACCAGCCTGGCCAACATGGTGAAACTCCATCTCTACTAAAAATCCAAAAAGTAGCCAGGCATGGTAGCATGTGCCTGTAGTCTCAGCTACTCAGGAGGCTGAGGCAAGATAATCGTTTAAACCTGGGAGACAGAGGTTGCAGTGAGACGAGATCATGCCACTGCACTCTAGCCTGGACAACAGAGCAAGACTCAGTCTCAAATAAATAAATAAATAGCCAGGTGCAGTGGCTCATTGCCTGTAATCCCAGCAGTTTGGCAGGCTGAGGTGGGAAGGCTGCTTGTGCCCGGGAGTTCAAGACCAGCCTGGATAATATAGCAAGATCTTGTCTCTATTTTAAAAAAAAAACAAACCTTAAAAACAAAACTTAGCCGAGCGCGGTGGCACCCCGGCAGAAACACCCTAAGCCCAGGAGGCAGAGGTTGCAGTGAGCAGAGATCATGCCAATGCCTCCCAGCCTGGGCAACAGAGCAAGCACCCTGCCTCAAAAATAAATAAATAAATAAATTTTTATAAAAAGAAATAAAGAAATGTTATTGGGGTTTTTTAAAACATGTTAAAGTGGATAAGGAGACATAGCATTAAATATCCAAACTATTCAAAAGATATAGGACTCTCACAGAGTTACACTAAGCTTGTGAAGGCTTAGCTACTAAAAAGAAGAAAAAGAAATATATATATATAAAGATACACTAAGTAGCCGGGCGCGGTGGCTCGCGCCTGTAATCCCAGCACCTTGGGAGGCCGAGGAGGGTGGATCACAAGGTCAGCAGATCGAGACCATCCTGGCCAACACAGTGAAATGCCGTCTCTACTAAAAATACAAAAAAATTAGCTGGGCGTGGTGGCTGGCGCCTGTACTCCCAGCTACTCCGGAGGCTGAGGCAGGAGAATGGCATGAACCCAGGAGGTTGAGCTTGCAGTGAGTGAGCCGGAGATTGTGCCACTGCACTACAGCCTGGGGGACAGAGTGAGACTCTGTCTAAAAAAAAAAAAAAAGATACACTAAGCTAATGAAAGTCTTACCTTTGTCCATACCCACTAGTATAAAAGTTTTAATGCAAATTTATAATTCATCATAAGATATGCATTTAAAGGTCACAGTACTAAAAATGTAATGTTGTGATTAGCTCAAAAAACATAATGAATCCTTAGAGGAAAAAAATATTTAATATCTTAGACCACAGTGACTTGCACCATCCTAATAACGTACATTGCCTCCAACCCAGACGTTCTTAGCCTAAAAGGTGTCAGAGAAGGAGCAGCCTTGGAGAATACATTTCACTACATAAAGCTCCTGTGCCACTCCAGCTTCTTTGGTGCACAGCCACCAGGCACTCTCCTTCGTGCAACCCAACACCCAGACCCTGCCCTCCTCAGCTCACACCCTAAAAATGGCCCCCGGTCATTCAGATTGTATTGTTGTTATTCTTGTCTCACTATTCCAGCCTGAAATATAGATGCCATTAATTCAAATTTTTCTTACTCCTAATGTGGCAACCAGTTAATCAGATAAACAGGTCAGCTTTAAATGGTTAAGAGATAAAGGAGCCACCCGCAGGAGATGGCCACCCACAGGCACTCCCTTACCACCTGCTGAGGTTCTGCTGCTCCCAAATGGACCAGAGCAGAGAAGTACCATGTGACTTCATTTCCTTGCTGTGCTAGGACCCCTGACATTTCTGATCATCCTTTTCTCTGGGCCACTTGGACCCAGGCTGGGACTCCACAGTCTGCACTCTTCTTCCCCTTCCCAGTCAGGGGTGACAATGCTACAACTGAGCATTGGCCAGGAGACTGGAGAATGCTGCTTCCCTCCAGAGCAGCTCTGGCTAAGGTGAGCATTGGCATTGCCTGACAACAGTGACTTGCCTGTGCTCAAAGTACTTTCTAAGGCTCAACAGAGATACCCTATTTAGAAAGTATTGAAATCCACTACATTCTACACTTAACTTAAAAGCCGGCCACTCAAAGCCTCTAGCTTTCTCAGAAATGCTGATTCAACCATAAAATTTCAGAACAACAAATAAGCCAGAAATTTCCATACAGATAGGTTGTTCATTACTTTCATTAAAGTTATGTGACTCCTAAGTGAATTCAAAGGCCAATCTTTGAAAGTCAAGATCTATAAAATAAATAAAACAGTTAATTATACTTCATCGTTTATACTTAGTTTTTGACAATGTATTTTCAGCATTTGCTGATGATGCATAAGGTTTCTTTTGTTTTCTTCTTCACAATTGAACATGCAGTCAAGCAGCTTAGTCCAACAAGCAGTAATTTGAGACTAAAGAGTCATAACTTTTGGCATGCCAAATTCATACTTCACATATTCCCTTAAGAAATAGAATTCATAGCCAGGCATGGTGGTGTGCACCTGTAGTCCCAGCTACTCAAGAGGCTGAGGTGGGAAGATGCCTTGAGCCCAAGAGGTTGAGGCTGCAGTGAGCCATGATCATGCCACTGCACTCCAGCCTGGGCGACAGAGCAAGACCCTGTCTCAAAAATAAAAATAAATAAAATAAAATAAATAAACAGAACCCAGCTGGGTGTGGTGGCTCACACCTGTAATCCCAACACTTTGGGAGGTCGAGGCAGGAGGGCTGCTTGAGGCCAGGGGTTCAAGAACCAGCCTGGGCAACAAAGCAAGACCTCGTCTCTACAAAAAAAAAAAAAAATTAATTAGCTGGGCCCACTGGCAGGTACCTATAGTCCCAGCTACCTGGGAGGCTGAGGCAAAAGGATCCTTTGAGCCCAGGAATTCGAGGTTACAGTGAGTTATGATTGTACCACTGCACTCCAGTCTATGTGACAGAGTGAGACCCTGTCTCAAAAAGAAGAAAGGAGGAGGAGGAGGAGGAAGAGGAGGAGAAGGAGGAGAGCAGAACTGACATGCAACTTCTGGGTTGTGCCCCTTAAATGGATAACATGTCTTTTTATTCTACTTTGCCTTCTCCCATCTTGCTGCCTGGAACTTGGACATGGCAACAAACCATCTAGGACCAAACAGATGAGGCTAATATTTTAGGGACGCTTGAAAGGCAGCATGGAAGAGCCAACATATCAGCATTATTTGAGAAATGAATCAGACTATTAAATGAGAAATAAAATTCTTTTTTATTATTTTTAAAACTCTACCCCTGAGTGACAGATTAGAGAAATAACATTCTGTTTAAATTTTTATCTTTGTTAAAACAGCTGAAACTTTATCCTAATTGAAATATCTTGCAATTTCAATGTCACATTTAGAATTCATGTTTTCGTTACTAATTGCTATTTCATTTTCACTAATTGTTACAGAGTATTTAAGGCAAGGAGCAATAACACATTCAAAGAATTATACAAATTTTTGTACAAAGATAGTAACTTTACTAAAATTGATGGACATTAACATGATGCAGTAGTTCAAAATGGTCACTATATCAGCTAATTAAAAAAGTTCTAACCCAATGAGCAAATCCTTTTCTCAAGGATTTGTGAGTAGGCAGCATTTGTGCAAAATTCATAATTTCGTGCAATTTGTGCAAAATTCATAATTTTGTGCAATTTGTGCAAAATTCATAGTAAGTAATTTCTTGGGGCTAACTCCTATTAGCAGATGTTACCCAGCTATGCTAAATCTGCATTTAACAATCTTTTGAGTTTCAGGCTTTGTTTTTTGTTTGTTTGTTTGTTTTTGTTTTTGTTTTTGAGACAGAGTCTCACTCTGTCACCCAGGCTGGAGTGCAGTGGCTGTGATCTCAGCTCACTGCAACCACCACCTCCCAGGTTCAAGCAATTCTCCTGCCTCAGCTTCCTTAGTAGCTAGGGCTACAGGTTCATGCCACCATTCCCGGTTATTTTTTGTATTTTTAGTAGAGAGGGGGTTTCACCATGTTGCCAAGGCTGGGCTTGAACCCCTGACTTCAAGTGATCTACCCACTTTGGCCTCCTAAAGTGCTGGGATTACAGGTGTGAGACACCGCACCTGGCCTTCAGTTTCAGTTTTAAAGTTAGCTAAGAATAGTCTGTTCATAGAGATATGTTTAAAAGAAATGTTCATAAGAGTTATATTCAAAAAGTTCAAGAAAACTGAAATTATTGTAATTATGAGCTCTTTCAGAAAGTAGATTGCCATTAGATGCAAATTTCCATTCATAAATAACTCAGCTAGAGAACTCAGAAAGTTAGTTTTGAGTCATTCTCTCAGGATTATAAATACAAGGAAGAAGTGAAGAAAAGAAATAATCTTGAAATAAAGAGCACTAGTACCTAGAATTTTTATGTCATTGTGATGCCCAACATGACCATAATTTCTTTTTCTTTTTTTTTCCCCCCTTTTTTTTAGACAGAGTCTTGCTCTGTAGCCCAGGTTGGAGTGCAATGGTGCAGTCTCGGCTCACTGCAACTTCACCTTCTGTGTTCAAACAATTCTCCTGCCTCAGCCTCCCGAGTAGCTGGGACAACAGGTGCCCACCACCACGTCCAGCTAAACTTTTGTATTTTTAGCAGAGACAGGGTTTCGCCATGTTGGTCAGGCAGGTTTCAAACTCCTAACCTCAAGTGATCTGACCGCCTTGGCCTCCCTAAGTGCTGGGATTACAGGCATGAGCCACCACTCCCAGCCAATGACCATAATTTCTATTTCTACTATAGCTACCACAAATAAAAGAAGTAGTATTACTAGGAGAGGTGGGCGCAGTTTAATCTCACCACTTTGTAATACCTGTAATCTCACCACTTTGGGAGGCTGAGGTGGGAGGACTGGTTGAGCCAAGGAGTTTGAGACCAGCCTGGGAAACATAGGGAGACCTGGTCTCTACAAAAATAAAAAAATTAGTCAAGCATCATGCCACACACCTGTGGTCCCAGCTACTTGGGCAGCTGAGATAGGAGGATCACTTGGGCCTGGGAGGTTGAGGCTGCTGTGAGCCATGATTGCACCACTGCACTCCAGCCTGGGTGACAGAAGGAGGCCCTCTCTCAAAAAAAATAAAATAATAAAAAAGGAAAATAAAAAAAGAAAATGTATTTCCAGCCCTTATAATTTTCTTTGTTGTTGTTGCTTTGAGACAGGATTTCATTCTCTCACTCTATCAGGCTGGAATGCAGAATGCAGGCTGGAATGCAGCTCACTGCAGCCTTGACCTCCACGGGCTCAAGTGATCCTCCCACATCAGCCTCCCAAGTAGCAGGTACTACAGGCATGCACCACCTTATCCAGCTAATTTTTTTGTATTTTGTAGAGACAGGGTTTCACCCTGTTGTCCAGGCTGATCTTGAACTCCTGAGCTCAAGTCATCTGCCCACCTCAGCCTCCCAAAGTGCTGGGATTACAGGTGTGAGCCACCTTGCCCAGCCTAGTGCTTATAATTCTCTTTGGGCTACCAAAGTAGGGTAAGAGTGGTAAGAATACAGGGTCCCTGAATGTTGCTGGAGGGGAGAGAAATCACGTCTTAGAGAACATTCAGGGAACATCTGGGAGAAGCTACGAGCACATTCAGTTTTACAAATCATGAATAAGTCCTAAATTAATGACAGTAATCTCATTTCAAAGTAAGGATTAGTAGTAATGAATTAACTTTTCTCAGTTTCTCTATTTTCACTAACAGGACAGTGATCACCAGGTCACTTAGTCACAAAGCATTACACACCCATGATTCTTCCCTCCACTTTATCCCACTTCTGTCACTACTTATTGCCATTCATTGTCAGCCTTTCTCTTCATTCCCACCACCACTGAATGAATTTAGGTACTTGGGGTACCTCACATCTCAGACCACTGAGATAGCCTTCTTTGCACCCACTTTCCAATACCACATTCACTAATTCATTCATTCAATACATATTTACATGAATAGGCACTGCAGTAAGTGCTGTGAGTACCATATTACACAAGTCAGACACCCTTCCTGCCCCAGTGGAGCATATGTTCTAGCAAGGGATGCTGGCAAACTAGTTTTATTACATACTTGTCCTCAGAGACTATAGAATAGCCCTGGATCTTATCCTATGTTATTAACTGAAGTGTATCCTCCCACCCACAAATTCATATTTTGAAGTCCTAACCCCCCAATGTGACTGTATTTAGAGATACAGTCTTTAAGCTTAAATTAGTTCATAAGGGTGGGTCCCTAATCTGACACCACTGATGTCCTCACAGGAAGAGGAAGAGACCCCAGGGACCTCTCTGTCTCTCTTTCTCTCCAAGGACACACAGAGGAAAGGCCATGTGAGGACATGGCAAGAAGGCAGCCATCTGCAAGCCAAGGAGAGAGGCCAGGAGAAACTAATCCTGGAAGCATCTTGATCTTGGACTTCCAGCTTCCAGAACTGTGAGAAAATCAATATCTGCTGTTTAAACCACTCAGTCTGTGGTATGCTGTTATGGCAGCCTGAATTAATACATCCTGTCACTCTTGTTCACACCAGACTTAGGCACTATTCTCTATTACCATCCCTCAGCTCCTGTTAAGTAAAATTCTCCAAAGGCAGGCTTTTTCTTCTTTTTTCTTCTTCCCCTTCTCCTTCTTCCTCTTTTTTTTTTTTTTTTTTTTTGAGAAAGGGTCTGACTCTGTCACCCAGCTGGAGTGCAGTGAGTGGCACAATCTTGGCTCACTGATGCCTTGACTGTCCAGACTAAAGCAATTCTACCACCTCAGCTTCCCAAGTAAGCTGGGACCACAGGTGCACGACACTACTACACCCGACTTTTTTATTTTTTGTAGAGGCGAGGTTTCACCCATGTTGCCTAGGCTGGTCCCAAACTCCTGGGCTTAAGCGATCCTCCCGCCTCAGCCTCCCAAATGTGCTGGGATTCCAGGCATGAGCCACTGTATCAACTTTTTTTTTTTTTTTTTTTTTTTTGGAGACAGGGCCTCACCCCATAGCCCAGGCTAGAGTGCAGTGGTGCGATCTCAGCTCACTGCAGCCTTGATTTCCCAGGGGCTCAGGTGATCCTCCCACCTCCGCCTCCCCGGTAGCTAGGACTACAGGTGCACACCACCACACCTGGCTAATTTTCTGTATTTTTTGTAAAGACAGAGTCTCCCTATGTTGCCCAGGCCAGTCTCGAACTCCCAGGTTCAAGTGATCCGCCCTCCTTGGCCTCCCAAAGTGTTGGGATTACAGGTGTAAGCCACCACATCCCATCAATACGGAGTGTTCTTATTTTAGTTGTAGACAAAGTACACACTACCTGCACTTGGGGAAGCCAAGGAAGGAGAATTGCTCGAGGCCAGGAGTTTGAGACCAGCCTGGGAAACATCGCAAGACTTCATCTCTACAAAAAATTTTAAAAATTAGCCAGTCCTGGTGGTGCACACCTATAGTCCCAGCTACTCAGGAGGCTACAGCAGAAGGATCACTGGAGCTCAGGAGGTCAAGGCTGCAGTGAACTGTGATGGCACCATTGCACTCCAGCCTAGGTAAGACCCAGAGTGAGACCCTGTCTCTAAAAAAATAGAAAAAGGAAGGAAATGTGAAGTATAAAGGCCGTGGTCCATAGCAATTCTGAAATGCAACTCAGCAAATATTGGAAGTTCTTTGATTAGGTTTCAATGTATGGAAATAATTTTCTGCGGATCTTGGCTCCACCCTCTATGCTGCTGGTTCTGCCTTCTGAGTCTCCCTTCCTTTTTCATGAAAGGTGTAAAGTTTGATGCTCAGTGGTTTTCTTATGCTGCTTCCTGCTAATAGAATTTTGGAAGTCCAATGACTTATTTTCATTTGCTACTCTTTCTGTCCCTTTCAGTCCAAACTGGCAGTGTTTTTGGTGATACAATTTTCTTAAAAACTTTGTAGGCCTTCTGTGAATTTCATTGGCATTCACTCCATTGGATAAAAGCCACATCCAAAAATCTCATCTAGGTAAGATCTTGTTCTACCTTGGGCTCCTGTTGATTTTGCTGAGAACAATGTCCTTAAACTTCCTAGAAGACCTGTGGTTTCACTGAAAAGGTCCTTGAGGCACACTCTTAGTCTCTTTCAAGGTCTTAGTCTCTTTCAAGGGCCTTGTATGTAACTGGATACTGATTCGTTCATCTTTCTTGTGGGGAAAAGAAAGAGAGATCAGCCTGTTACTGTGTCTATATAGAAGGAAGTAGACATAAAAGACTCCATTTAGTCCTGTATTTGAGATGCTGTTAATCTGTGACCCTACCCCCAACCTTGTCCTTGCAAGAGACATGTGCTGTGGTGACTTAAGGTTAAAAGGATTTTGGGCGGTGCAGAATGTGCTTTGTTAAACAAGTGCCTAAAGGCTGCTTATGGTTAAAGGT
The DNA here is from genome assembly GCF_009828535.3 of Hylobates moloch. Lineage (NCBI taxonomy): Eukaryota > Metazoa > Chordata > Mammalia > Primates > Hylobatidae > Hylobates > Hylobates moloch. The sequence goes on from NW_026652284.1 coordinate 77,895,056, forward strand.
CATCACCATTCTCTTAAATCTAGAGAAAAAGAAAAACATTTGTCTCCTGCCCGTCCCTAGGCAATGGAACATCTCCAGGTAAAACCCTTTGTGTGCTTTGTTTACTAAGTAAGGAGAAAACCGCCTTTAGGAATAAGGTAAGGCTTACTGGAGCAATACTGCTAAAAGGTTTATGGAGATGTTCGCATATGCATCTCAAGGCACAGCATTTTCTTTTAAACTTATTGATGTTACAAAGATTTTTTGTTCATATGTCTTACTGCTGATTTCCTCCCTACAATGATCCTATTGTCCAGTCACTCCCTTATCTTTTTGATAGTAAAGATAATTATCAATAAATACTAAAGGAACTCAGAGGCCGGGGCCGGTGTAAGTCCTCTGTAAGCACAGCACCGGTCCCCTGGGCCCCGCTTTTCTTTCTCTACACTTTGTCTCTGTGTCTTATTCCTTTTCTCAAGTCTTTCGTCCCACCTAACAAGAAGCACCCACAGGTGTAGAGAGGCAGGCCACCCCTTCATTTCTGAGATTTTAACAAAAGGCTACATAGTCACACCTCCAAAATTTCCTCTGCCATTCATTTTTCTTTTTTTTTCCTTTTTTCTTTTTTCTTTTTTTTCAGAGTCTCACTCTGTTGCCCAGGCTGGAGAGCAGTGGTGAAATCATAGCTCATCATAGTAATCTCAACCTCCTGGGCTCAAGAGATCCTCCTGCCTTAGCTTCCCAAGTAACTGAGATTACAGATGCTCACTACCATACCCAGCTAATTTTTATTTTTTGTAGAGATGGAGTCTTGCTATGTTGCCCAGGCTAGTCTCAAACTTCTGGGCTCAAGCAATCCTCCCACCTCAGCCTCCCAAAATGCTGGGATTACAGGCATGAGTCACCACGCCGAGCCTCTCTGCCATTTTTCTTGACAGTGCTTGGAAGCCATTTCTTGTTCTAGCATATTCTCCCCTCTGAAGAGACTGAGTATTTTCAAAATCATCGAGTCCTAACTCCTTTTGTTTCATAGTTCTCTCCATTTATTTCTCTCCTCTCACATTTTGCTATAAATATTAAGAAGAAATCCAGTGGGGCCTTCAACACTTTGGTTTGAAATATCCATTCCTGCATAACCAAACCCAGGACTTACATGTTCTGCTTTCCACATAATTGCAGGAGACATTTGACTACATTTTCTGCCATTACATAGCAAAGATATATCCCTTCCTCCAGTTTCTAAAAACATGCTCATTTCGTTTTGAACTTGGGAGTGTTTTTAAAGTCCATAAAGTCCTTTAAAGACTTTAAAGTTTCTACTAACAGTATGTTCAAGCAATTTGGACTTTATCATGCCCCTCAAAATTATTCCACCTTCTTACTATTCCTTGGTTTCAAAGCTACTTCCACATATTTTGGTATTTTTTATAGCAGCATGGCACTCCCAGGTACCACAATACCAAAACCAGTTCTCTCTCACTATGTAACAATGTTACCACAAATTTAGCAGCTTAAAACAAATACACATTTACTATCTCATAGTTTTTGTGAGTCAGGAATATGGGAACAGCTGTGCCTGCTCCTTTGTTTTTGGGTCTCTCAGAAAGTGTTAGCCAGGACTGGGGAGTCATCTGATGACCAACCAGGTAGTGATCTGTTTCCAAATGCATGAGGTTGCTGGCAGGATTCAGTTCTTTCTGGGTCATTAGGCTGAGGGTCTTGCTTCCTTGCTGGCCGCTAGTAGGAGGTCACCCTCAGTTCTTGCTACATGGGCCTCTTCTGATGGATATTTACTTCTCCAAAGCCAGCAAGGGAAAGAAAAAAATAGTTTACTAGCAAGATAGGAGCACCATCCTTTATGTAACATCATGATGGAAGTGACATCCCATCTCCTTTTGCCATATTTTATTGGTTACAGCAAGCCACAGCTTCCTCACATATGCATGGGGACAGGATTACACAAGGATATAAATACTAGGAGGTAGGGGTAACTGGTGGAAATCCGAGAGTCTTTCTGCCACAGAATACTAACTGATGGCCGGGCACGGTGGCTCACACCTGTAATCCCAGCACTTTGGGAGGCCGAGGCTGGCGGATCACCTGAGGTCGGCAGTTCACGACCAGCCTGACCAATATGGTGAAACCCCATCTCTACTAAAAATACAAAATTAGCCATGCGTGGTGGCGCATGCCTGTAATCCCAGCTACTCGGGAGGCTGAGGCAGGAGAATCACTTGAACCCGGGAGGCGGAGGTTGCAGTGAGCCAAGATCACGCCATTGCACTCCAGCCTGGGCAACAAGAGCTAAACTCCATCTCAAAAAAAAAAAAAAAAAAAAAAAAAAAATACTAACTGAAGCATTAAATTAGAGAAACAGCTTTGCGCCATGTGTAAATAGCTGTTAGTCTTTTTAATTCACATTAACATTAATATAAACTATTCTTTCAAATATATTCTGAGCACCTACCAGGTGCTAGGCATTATGCTAAGCATAGGATACAGTACAAAGGTGAGCAAAAACAGACACAGTTCCTGTTCTCATGAAAATTCTAGTCAGAAGGAGAGAGAAAATAATTACATGAATAAATGTGAAATTATGATTTTGACAAATACTATGAAAGTTTATGATACTATGAAAATCTGTAAGATGAGGAAATGACCTGATCTAGTGGTTGGGCACAGCTTCTGGGAGAAAATGACATTTCATTTGAGATATAAAAAATGAGCAAGAACAAACTAGAAAAAGCAAGGAAATAAATTCTATGCATTCAGAAGATCATGCAGGTACTGCCAGTACCTACAGAGAGCATCAAATTATTAAGGGATGAAAAGCTGGAGCAAGGAAACCAAGAGGTACCCCCAACTCTGATCACCACTTTGGGGTCTACACACATATATCCATCTGCTTATTTGTACTTCTCAAAATCAATGTGTAGAAAACCAATCTTGGCTTGTAAAACTTAGTTCTTTCTCAACATTCCCTACTTCAGTGAAAGGCACCACCATCTGTAAACCTGGAAGTGAGAAACCTAGGAATTATTCTTGACAGTTCCCTCTTCTTCACTCCCTCACCAAATACTATGCACTTTATTACTAATTACACAACAGGTCTCTCATAATCCAGACATACCACGTTCTCTCCTGTCCCCAAGCCTTTGCTTTTGCTGGTCCCATGCTTGGAAATTCCTCTCCCTCCTCATCTCCTTCTCTTCTTAGCAATATCCTAATTCATCCTTCAAGATGTAACCCAAACATATTGCACTTAGCGTTCTACTACAACCTTGCATAAATAATAACCTCTCTCCTCAGTGATATAAAACACTTTTCAAATACCTCATCACCCCTGTTACAGGTTGGTTGTCTGGGAAGCAGACTTTCAGGCAGATCAGCAAGCAGGACAACATTAGGAAGTGCTCCTGGAACCAATGCCAGTGGAAGAAGGAAGTAGGATTGGGCAGAGGAGAGCTGAGTTGAGATGTACCAAGAGTCCTCAGCCAAGCAGTGCTCTGGGCTGGGATGGTCCTTGGGACCTTTCCAAATTGAGTTAAGAAGGGCCAGGACTTTAAATCCTCCTCCCCAGGATGATCAGTCCATTGGATGTGGGTTATCCCTGGAAGGAGGCATGACTTCGGCTGAAGAAGTTTTCCTCAGTAATCTCCCCCAAAGTATGACAGCTTAGGGATGTCTTCTGGATGCTTCTCAGAGTTAGAGAATAAGTCTTTCATTCCTGAAGAGGGATCCAGGAGATGCATTGCAGCATCCACTACGATCCCTAGGCTCAAATCAATTTACTAGAACCACACTCCCTTGTATTAAGGAAGGCTCCATTGCCCTCATTAGGTATTTTTTCGGTGTGTGTATTTTTGTTTTGTGTGTGTGTGTGTGGTTTGGTTTTCTTTTCTTCTTCTTCTTCTTTTTTTTTTTGAGACTAGATCTCACTGTGTTGCCTGGGCTATTCACTGTGGCTATTCATAAGTGCGATCATAGCATACTACGACCTTGAACTCCTGGACTCAAGCATTCCTCCTGCCTCAGCTTCCCAAAGAAACCTAACTAGTTTTTGAGACATTCGCTCCCTTAAAGAGTTGGGATTTAATAGAAATCTGGTAAAAGAATTACTGAATAAATGACCCCAGGAGACTGATTAACCAAAAACACAGGACCTTACTTGAAAAAAACAGAGTAAACCCGGCAGGGGGTTCACACCTGTAATCCCAGCACTTTGGGAGGCCAAAGACGGTGGATCTCTTGAGGCCAGGAGTTTGAGACCAACCTGGTCAACATAGTGAAACCCTGTCTCCACCAGAAATACAAAAATTAGCCAGGTATGGTGGCTCATGCCTATAGTCCCAGCTACTCAGGAGGCTGAAGCAGGAGAATTGCTTGAACCCAGAGGCGGAGGTTGCAGTGAGCTGAGATTGTGCCATTGCACTCCAGCCTGGGCAACAAGTGAGACTCCATCTCAAAATAAGAAAAAAAAAGAAAAAGAGAAAACAGTGCAAAACAGAGTGCAAATAGCCTTTTTTTTTTTCCCAGACAAGGTCTCACTCTGTCACCCAGGCTGGAGTGCAGTGGCAAGATCTCGGCTCACTGTACCCTCGACTTCCCTGGGCTCAGGTGATCCTCCTACCTCAGCCTCCCAAGTAGCTGGGACAACAGGAGTGTACCAACATGCCCAGCTAATTTTTCTACTTTTTATAGAGACGGGGTTTCGCCATGTTGCCCAGGCTGGTCTTGAACTCCTCTGCTCAAGCAATCTGCCTGCCTCAGCCTCCCAATGTGCTGGGATTACAGACTTGAGTCACCACACTCAGCTGTCATTTAATTTTTGTCACCTAAATTTATTTACAAAGTATTTTAGGCATACAAAAAGTAGAGATAAGGAGTACCCGTCTATTCATAACTCTTAACCTAGTTTAAGAGATAAAACATTATATATTTGTAGCTCCCTTTTATACTTTTCACTTATCCCATTTCTCTCCCACTCTTCCTAGAAATAATCACTATCTCAAATTTGGTGTTCATTATTCCCATGCACGGTTTTATATTCTTACCACATATTCATTCTACTGAATGAGTATACCATAACTTTCACTTTTGTTATCACTTTCACAGCCTCCATGCTTCCCCCATCCCCCACCCTGATGTTCCCTTGAGGTACAATTGATAAAATCTAATTTTTAGTTCCATACAGATTCTTAGCTTATCTTCTGATCTCCTAAAGGAAACATCTTGGCCCTTGCAGCAACACATTTACAAACTAGCTTAGGATTCTGAGCATACTTCTGCAGGCAGTTTAGTTATTTACTAATTCTTCCTTTATTCTGAGAATAACCCTTTCCGGACTGTGTCTTAAAATTCTTGGCACACTCAACTATAGTTCCCTGCTTTACCATAAAATCATTCTCCTAGGTGTGTAACTCTGTGACCCGGTAGTTTACAATGGCAAGAATCTACATTTTGAAGACCCAAGCCATCATTTTTCTTTACCAGCCATCACATAAGCTGTTTCTGCAACCAGGAAGAGGGCTCTCACCAGAACCCAACCAGGCTGCCACGTAACTTGGACTACCAGCTCCAGAACTGTGAGGAAAAAAAACTTTTGCTGTTTAAATCACCCAGTATGTGGTATTTTGTCATGGCAGCCCCAGCAAATTAATATGCACACTTATCCCAATAATTGACTGCACAGTATACTGAAAAAGAGGAGTGATCAAGTGTCAAGTGCAGTGGGAGGTCTGAGTTCCTGTTTGGGCTCTGTCACTCAGACTCTAGGGTATAACACTTGACCCTTTGAAGCTCCCTTTTCCTCGTCTATAAAATGAAGGGCATTAAGTAGCACTTCACATCCCCCGATATTTTCAAACTGAAAGTATTTAATTCACAAATTGTGAGCTATGGCTCAGGCAATTATAGCACCACTACTCCACCTCAGGAAGTAATCATGGATATTCACAAAGATTTAGTTACAAACATATTCATGACAGAACTGCATTTAATGGCAAAAAAAAAATCCTGTCAATAATCTAACTATACAATAAAGTATGTTAAATCAGAGACAGACAATATCTTGCCATTATAAGTGATACTTTAAGTGAATATTGTGCAAACTTATTAAAAAATGTTTTTGCGGCTGGGCACAGTGGCTCACGCCTGTAATCCCAGCACTCTGCGAGGCCCAGGCAGGTAGATCACCTGAGGTCAGAAGTTCAAGACCAGCCTGGCCATGGTGAAATCCCGTCTCTACTAAAAATACAAAAAATTAGCTGGGTGTGGTGGTGTGCACCTGTAATCCCAGTTACTCGGGAGGCCGAGGCAGGAGAATCGCTTAAACCTGGGAGGCAGAGGTTGCAGTGAGCCAAGATCACACTATTGTGCTCCAGCCTGGGCAAAAAGAGCGAAACTCCATTTCAAAAAAAAAAAAAAAAGTTTTTGTTAATGAACATCAAAGATATAGTGTTGAGAAACCTTGTTCTTTAAAATCATAGTTTGGCAAAAACTTTGAAATCTCATCATTGAAAATGGAACATCTCACTCTTGTAGGATCTGAGTTCTATGAGTCATTTTTTAAATTTTTTGGGGTACATAGTAGATGTATATATTATAGGGTACATGAGACATTTTGATACAGGCATACAATTCATAATAGTCACATGAAGGTAAATGGAGTATCCATCACTTCAGCATTTATCCTTTGTGTTACAACCCAATTATATTTTTATTTTTAAATGTACAATAAATTATTGTTGACTATAGACACCCTGTTGTGCTATCAGACACTAGATCTTCACTCTAACTATATGTGACTTTTTAACATCTTTTTTTGAACTGCTTTATTCAAGAATGATAGACATGAATTAAACAATATATATTTCATAAATTTTGAAATATATACCCGTAAAACCATTACCACAATCAAAATAATGCACATATCCATCATGCCCAAGGGTTTCCTAGTACCCCTTGGTAATCCCTCCCTCTCTCCCATTTCTCCTTCCTCCCACCACCCTCCACCCCCATCCCCAAGGAATCACTGATTTGCTTTGTCACTATAGATTAGTTTGCATTTTCAAGTTTTATGTAAATGGAATCATACACCATGTACTCTTTTTTATCTGGCTTCTTTCACTCAGCATAATCCATGTTGTTACATGTATTCATAGTTCATTCCTTTTTATTTCTGGGTCGTATTCCACTGCATGGGTCACTCCCAGAAAAAGCAGTCCTTATTTCCAACCAGGTGCAGAGCTTCAGGTAAAGGGTTTCATACACAACAGCTTAACTTTGTCATTTACAAGAAATTAGAATTTCCACTCTATTTAGGCCAGACTTGATATTAACTTCTTTACGTATGGCACCACTTCAATTTGAGGGTTTTTTTGTTTTGAGACAGAATCTCCTTCTGTCACCCAGGCTGGAGTGCAGTGGCACGATCTCAGCTCACTGCAGCCTCCAGCTTCTGGGTTCAAGTTATTTTCATGCCTCAGCCACCTGAGTACCTGGGATTACAGGCGTGTGCCACCACGCCCAGCATTTTTTGCATTTTTACAAGAGACAACGTTTTGCCATGTTGCCCAGACTGGTCTCGAACTCCTGGCCTCGGGTGATCGACCTGCCTTGGCCTCCCAAAGTGCTGGGATTACAGGTGTGAGCCACGGTGCTCGGCCTGCTTTGAGTCTTTCAAAGCATTGCTTCATTTAAATTTTACCTAAACTCCATCCTATTGCAAATGAATAAACCTAACATTTTGGGACTACAGGTATATTCCTGGTGGGCTTTATCACTTCACATAAATACTCATGGCTACCTTAAGTGCAAAAAACTGAATCGTATATTACCTTATTTTTGCTTTTAAAATATATTTTTGTTTGTTTTCTAATGTTAAGATTAAAGGACAGAAAAAAAGAAGGTGATTGATTTTACTGAATCAATACTCGGTAGGCTGCCAAAGGGACTGGCGAACCCCACTATTATTATTATTATTATTATTTTTTTTTGAGACGGAGTCTAGCTCTGTCGCCCAGGCCGGAGAGCAGCGGCGCGATCTCGGCTCACTGCAAGCTCCGCCTCCCGGGTTCACGCCATTCTCCTGCCTCAGCCTCCGGAGTAGCTGGGACTACGAGTAGTTGGGACTACAGGCGCCTGCCAACACGCCCGGCTAATTTTTTTGTATTTTTAGTAGAGACGGGGTTTCACCGTGTTAGCCAGGATGGTCTCGATTTCCTGACCTCGTGATTCGCCCGCCTCGGCCTCCCAAAGTGCTGGGATTACAGGGGTGAGACACCGAGCCCGGCCCCCCACTACTATTATTGTAATAATTTTTTTTTTTTTTTTTTGAGACATACTTTCGCTGTCACCCAGGCTGGAGTGCAGTGGCGTGATCTTGGCTCACTGCAACCTCTGCCTCCCAGGTTCAGGCGATTCTCCCGCCTCAGCCTCTTGAGTAGCTGGGATTACAGGCGGGTGTCACCACGCCTGCCTAATTTTTGTATTTTTTGTAGAGACAGGGTTTCGCTATGTTGGCCAGGCTGGTCTCAAACTCTGAGCTACAGCAATCCACCCGCCTCGGCCTCCCAAAGTGTTGCGACTACAGGCGTGAGCCACCGCACCAGCCATTACTGTAATAGTTTAATTTGAAAATTCACAGGTGGGCCAGGAGCGGTGGCTCAAGCCTGTAATCCCAGCACTTTGGGATGCCCATGCGCGCGGATCCCGAAGCCAGGGCGACTGCAGCCTGGGCAACAGAGCGAGACTCCGTCTCAAAAAATTAAAAATTAAAAATTAAAAATTAACAGATGTTTATCTAGAATGGTCAGAATAGTCAGTGGAACTTCTTAGGAAAATCATGACCCTTCATATCTCTAGAACCAAAACACGTGCAGAAATCTTATTTCACAAATATAAATGGAATTTGGAAACTTTTAGAGTTCAAGCAGATCCCAATAACATTTTCTAAGTTTTTGGCCTCCTAACTTAATTTAGTCTTTAATTATAAGTCTTGGCAGGAGCAGTATACTTTTATTATTTATTATTTACAAAACTCCCACACATGAATCACAATATGCATTACGACACTGTTGCAAAATAGGTCAAAATACATTTTTGGTATTTGGTGGTTATTAATATTACCCCTGTTGTATTCCTTGAGAAAGCCTGTATTTAGTCAAGACAGTTGCTTACACGCTAATGATCATTTACCGATAAAATACAGAGTTTCCTTATAGCAAAATATAATCTTAAAACCCTAAGGCAGCCTTCAAACATTTCCCTTATAATTAACACCTGAAGGCTGGGCGTGGTGGCTCACGCCTGTAATCCCAGCACTTTGGGAGGCCAAGGCGGGCGGATCACGAGGTCAGGAGATCAAGACCATCCTGGCTAACACGGTGAAACCCTGTCTCTACTAAAAATACAAAAAATTAGCCGGGCGTGGTGGCGGGTGCCTATAGTCCCAGCTACTCGGGAGGCTGAGGCAGGAGAATGGCTTGAATCCGGGAGGCGGACCTTGCAGTGAGCGGAGATAGTGCCACTGCACTCCAGCCCGGGCGACAGAGCGAGACTCTGTCTCAACAACAACAAAAAAAAAAATCTGAAAAGGCACTTCGTTTCCTTCTATAGCTGCATCCCAGAGATGGTCAACATAGCATATAAAAATGGAATGTTTGGAAACTCCTTTTGCAGTGTTGTAGAAAAGCTTAAAATAAAACGTAACGAGAAAGCTCCCTCCATAAGTAAATACAATCTAATGTGCTTCCTCTTATGTGTTATTAAAGCTACAAATTAGTAGGAAAAGAATAGTGCCGCCCACGGGCTTTTCAACTTTTGAATTCTGGGGACTAACAACAGAGAGCAAGAGTGAATGAGCCAAACGACGCAAACGTGCCCTCGCCAGGCTGGCAACTGGTAGGCACGCAGTGTATTAGTTGCCCTGGAGAGAAACACCCTGGAGAGAAATACCCAATTTGTGAATTAAACCTAGGTCCCGGAAGAAGAGTGTTAGGCGTCAGACTCCGCTGAGCTCATTCTGGAAGGATCCAACTGGCGCCCCCAGGGAGAAAAAGCGATTCCACTTCAACAACACTCCAGAAAAAGGCATGAAGAGCCCTAGACTTGGCAGGGCGACTTTGACCTAGACCCGGTGACCCGGTTCCTAGCGCTGCAGCCCTACCCGCCCCCCCCCCCCGCCCCCGCCTAGAACGGAGCCCCTCCCCTGTACTCATTCGTTGCGCCACGTCTCCTAACTCAGCGCCACCAGCCACCCCGCGGAGGCGTCCGCCAATTACCCCTCCCAGCCTCTGGTCTGCAGTCACGGGTCCCCAACGCCGCGTCTTAACCAGGCCCCAACAGACCACCGCCAACCTTCGCGGCCGCGCCTTTGCCCCACCCGACCCCGCCCGCCCCCACGTGACGCCCACGCCCCTCCCACTGGCGCCCACGTGACCCACGGTCGTCCCCGCGCGCGGCGTGGATCGCGGCCCAAGCCGCCATTGTTCCGCCGAGGGAGGACAGCGGGGCCTGGCGCTGGCGCCGAGACGCCGCTTAGCGGCCGCCACTGGAGACACTCCCTCCCGCCTCCCGGGTCTCCTGGCGGCGGCGGAGTGAGGCTGACAGCGGGGAACCTGGGAGACCCCTCTGCCCTCCCCGCGGTGGCAGCGGCCGATCCCCGGCTCCGGCGCGAGGGACGGCCGCGATGCGCTCGGCCTGAGGCTACCTGGCCCGGCCCTTCCTCGCTTCCCTTGACTATTCCACTGCGTCTCCGCGCCCCGGCGTCATTCTGCGAGTCCCTCTGACGGGAGGGAAGATGGCTGCACGGAGCTGGCAGGACGAGCTGGCCCAGCAGGCCGAGGAGGGCTCGGCCCGGCTGCGGGAAATGCTCTCGGTTGGCCTAGGCTTTCTGCGCACCGAGTTGGGCCTCGACCTGGGGCTGGAGCCGAAACGGTACCCCGGCTGGGTGATCCTGGTGGGCACGGGCGCGCTCGGGCTGCTGCTGCTGTTTCTGCTGGGCTACGGCTGGGCCGCGGCTTGCGCCGGCGCCCGCAAAAAGCGGAGGAGCCCGCCCCGCAAGCGGGAGGAGGCGGCGGCCGCGCCAGCCCCGGCCCCCGACGACCTGGCCTTGCTGAAGAATCTCCGGAGCGAGGAACAGAAGAAGAAGAACCGGAAGAAACTGTCCGAGAAGCCCAAAGTGAGTATGGGATGAGCGGCAGTAGAGAACGGGCGAAGGGCGGGCGTGGAGACCCTCGAGCTTGGGGGAGGCCGCGCCCCAGCCGGGAAGGGAAAGAGTAGTCGAAAGCCGAGAGGCAGCTGTCCCAAGTGGAGGAGGAGGTGATGGGTGGTCATGTTATTTGGGGAGTGGGGGAAACTCAGGAAGTATAGGACGAGTGGGGAAGCCCAGTTTCGAGGAAGGAAGTTAGGAGGTCTGGGGGTCCGTTCAGATAGGCGCCCAGAGGTCAAGCCATCTTTGGGAACTTTGACCGCTAGAATAAGCACAGCATCCTTCCTTGAGGCCTGCAGAGTAGGCTGCATGTGGAGCGTAATGGGACCTTAAGGTGGTGTTGGGAAGTTGTCGAAAGACTGCGCTCGGAAGACAGATGTCTATTTCAAGTCACATTGAAACAGTAGCCAGTGGAGGAAGTACGGTGACCTAGAAATTCTGGGGCTTACACAGGATTAAAGGTGTCCAGGTCTAGACGCGCTTCCATTTTAGTTGGGACTGTTAAAGGGAAATGGTTGCCCATTCTTGTTCTGGCAAATGTGGCCAACAGAGGCCGGAACGGGAGCAAGGCAAGAGGGGATCGGTTACCTAATACGCTTTGAGGTGTATGGTCCTATGAGAAAGAGGTAAGGCGAGTTCAACGAACGAGTCCGTTGCACACTCTGTGGCGTGGTAGATTTGTGAAATAGAGTAAAGGGAGATGACAGGGCAGAATGGTGAAAGCCGAGAGAGGAATTCAGGCACCGATTTACTGGGCCACGTGTGGAAGTTGCAGAGGGCATCACGTTTGTCTTAGGCCTTCGTGTTTTACGTTTACATTCTTTATTGCCATTCCCATGGTTCTCCCATTATATCTTTCATAGTTTTATGTATTTTTTAAATATTTTACATTTGAACAAATTGAGACTATGGAGGGTATGCAGAGTTAGAAACAGCACCTCACCTATTTTTATTTCCACCGAATTAAGCTCTTCACCTTTTCAGTACAATTCAGTAAGCCAGTACGAAGGCCCTACTATGTGAAATTTGCACTCTGGTGTTTGGAGGGCAGTGCAAGGTATACACATAGAGTCAATCTTGGACGGTAGTATAGGAGACAGATTCATAAATAATTAGAATTTTGCATAGACTGATAGGTGTTAAAGAGGTTTTAACTGACTGTTAATGAGGTTTGGAGGGTAGGAGACATTTCATTGGAGGGCTTTAGGAAAGTTGTTGGAGGAAATGGGGTTTGGGTTCAAACTAACAAGAGTTTTGTTGGTAACAAACTCTAATCTCTAGATTAGAGATGTGACAGGTCACAGTGCATTATGAGGCCTGGATAGGCCTTCACGTTTTGCCTGCTGATTAAGAAGATGCAAGATACATATGAAACCTGGAAAAGGCACAACTTTGTCAATGTGAATACTACCATAAGTTAGGAGAGGAGAAAATAGAACTGATTTGGAACATAAATAATTTAAAAATTTGTGGAGACTATCAAGAATTACCAATTATCAAGGTAATGTTATGGTGAAAATAGAGAACCTTGCTCCAAGGTAAGGAAAGAAGGTGATCTTGAAAGAAACACATTCAGCACAAACCCATGTGGATGAAGCACATTGTGAAAATTTCAAAGCCCTATTTGGGACATCTAGAATTTCAGATAAACTTGGGTTGAGAGAGACAGGTTCTCCAAGAACCCATCCGAAGTGCGTTATAAACACTCAAATGACTCATCTGAAGGAATACAGATTCTGGCGAATGCTTATACATTACCGTGAAGAATGCTCAGTAGACTTAAGACTTACCCCCTCATTTTCATTCGAGTTAAGGAAGTGGGGAGTAAATAAGTAAACCTAGTGTTAGCTTTGAGGAGTGGAGAATGGGAAGATTGTATGGCTGAATGTTAATTGGGTGAGAAAGTATTCTTATCTACCAGATATTGAAGATGTATTCGAGAAGTTTAACCAACATTTACAAAATTGTGACTTTAAAGCTTTTCTGGCTGCAACCCACAGTAAGAAATACATTTTACATTACATTATACATATAAAACTGTTCTGTTTTTCTTTAATGTTCGTGACCCACTAAATTCATTTCACATTTGACTGTGAGGCATGACCCACAGTTAGAAAAACGGCAGCTTTACAGGGCAAAGAAGTACAAGCTGCCGTTTGGTACTCATTCGATACCTTTAACTGTGCTAAGGATTGAAGAAAAGCAAGATACTGCTTACAAATTGAAGGCCGTAAAAAGGAATACAATATGGGCATATCTCTCTGTGACAGGGATACAAATGTAAAAGCTCAGTTTCTCCCCAGGGAGCTTTTTGTTTCCGTCGTGGAAAAAGATATACTTAAAAAATTAATGATACAACTGGATGTGGACCCAGGTGGGCATGAAAGGCCTTGTCACAGAAGCTGACTTTGAAAGTGGGTAGGAGTGCCCAGGAATTTGAGAACGACCTGGGCAATATAGTGAGACCCCATCTCTACAAAAAATTTTAAAAATTAGCCCAGTGTGATGGTGTGCATCTGTAGTCCCAGCTATTCTGGAGGCTGAGGTTGGAGGATTGCTTGAGCCAGGAGGTGGAAGCTGCAGTGAGCCAATTCGAGGCCCTGTCTAAAAAAAGGGGGGAAGGGAGGGCAGTAAGAGCAAGATAATGTGAGAGGCCTGAGAAACAACGAAGGCCCAGGATTGAAAGAAGACAACTCTGTCAGCCTGGCAGAAATGGGAAACTCTAAACTTGAGTAAGGCATTTCACTTTGCTCTGTTCAGTGTATCTTGTTTACAAATTGAAAATCTTAGTTGAGTTAAAACACTGCAGGATTCTTCAAAGTGTTATCCCTGGCTACTTGCAATGAGAGTCACTTTGAATGCTTGCGGAAATGCTTGGGCCAGGCACAGTGGCTCATGCCTGTAATCCCAGCGCTTTGGGAGGCACTGGTGGGAGGATCGCTTGAGCCCAGGAGTTTGACGCTGTGATGAGCTATGATCAGGTGACTGCACTCCAGCCTGGGCAACACAGCAAGACTCTGTCTCTTAAAAGAAAAAAAAAAAAAGCTTGTATATTCCTGATCTCTGATCTTTTCGTTCCGTTATTTTTATCTTTCTCTTAAATCATTCCAAATTTTGTGGCTCCTGTTTTCAAATTTTTCATTTGTAGAGTAAATAGTGGCTAAATCTGTATTTACCTCAACCTGTTTATAAGCAATTTCTGAAATTATTTTATCAATTTGTTTTTTTATCCTCTAATAAAACCATGCCATAGATCTTTTAGGGTATGAATTACAGTTTGTTCCCTAATTAAAAGTGTGGGGGGGCACTTTTTACTGGGCCCAGTTCTTGGCATTTTTTTCTCCCCCCCCACCCCTGTTCCTGATATTTTTGGAAATCATTATCTTATATGTATTTTTCATGACATCTACCTCAAAGTCTGTATTAAATGGGCACTCAATAAGTATTTTTTCACTTGATTTTTAATCTGAGTAATGACTCAGATTGAAGTGAAGTCTGCGAAAACTGGTGTGTAACAATTGGCCTTGAATTTCAACTGGAAGCACATAATCAGGATTAATATCAAAGAAAATTGTCTCTTTTTTTTTTTTGAGACAGTCTTGCTCTATTGCCCATGCTGGAGTGCGGTGGCAGTTATAGCTCGTAGCTCACTGCAGCCTCAAACTCCTGGCCTCAAGCCATCCTCCCGCCTTGGCCTCCCAAAATGTTGGGATTACAGGCATGAGCAACCTCACCCAGCTCAAAAATTTATTTTAGTGAACAAGTTATTTGCATATTAGTGTAGGAATGTTCATAAAGATTTGCTATAGTGTAATTGCCATATCTCTAAGCTTAATTAATAAAATAATAGTGTTTCCTTTTGTTTGCTACCGGATAGCCTTGCACAGCGCTTGGTACTGAAAAATAATTGTTGAATGCATAATATAGTAAGATGTCCAACAAAAGTATTTATACAGCTTACTCCTATTATTCATGCCTGGTAAATATCTATGTGAGCCCCCTTTTCCTCTTTAAGTGGAAAATGGCTGTTTGCCTCATCTGGCTGTGAGGTGTAGCACTGCCTATATGATGACACCATAAGATTATAATACTGTATTTTTACTATACCTTTTCTATGTTTAGATACACAAACACTTACCATTGTGTTACAGTTGCCACAGTATTCAGTACAGCAACATGCTGTACAGGTTTGTAGCCTAGGTTTGTGTCAGTATACTGTGTGATGTTTGCACAAAGAGGCATTTCTCAGAATTTAATCTCCTCATTAAGCAATGTATGACTGTATGCTAATAGTATGCAGTGTCTTTTGTAGTCATTACTTCTGTTCCAGTTTCACTGCCACTGCCCTACTTTAGGACTTTATTACCTTTTACTTAGACTATTCTAACATGGTTTTCCTGCTTCCGGTTTCTTTTTTGCCAATCTTTTCTACCCACTCATGCGAGTTGAGTCTTTTGAAGCCCAGCCCTGATCATGTGACTTTGATGTTCACATCGTTTCAGTAGTTTCCCCATCACCTGTTGAATAAAATCCAAAATTCATGACATGGCACTCAAGTCTCTTCATGATCTAACCCTACCTTAGACTTGTCTCTCACCATTACTCCTAAGACAAGAAATAATTCTGCTTAGCTAGATTTCTGTGTCTCTTTATTTATGATTATTTTCATTTTTGTTGTTGTTGTTGTTTTTGGAGACAAGAGTCTCACTTTGTCCCAGGCTGGAGTGCAGTGGTGTGAACACAGCTCACTGCAGCCTCCACTTCCCGGACTCAAGCAATCCTTCCACCTCAGCCCCTCGAGTGGCTGGGATTACAGGTGCACGATACCACACCTGGTTATTTTTGTATTTTTTGTAGAGATGGAGTTTCACCATGTTGCCCACGCATGGTCTCAAACTCCTGAGCTCAGGCAATCCACCTGCCTCAGCCTCCCAAAGTGCCACAGGTGTGATTACAGGCGTGAGCCACCGCCCCCGGCCATTATTTTTATCTATTAAAAGATGCTTCTTTCTATCTCTCTACCAATTTCTTTTCTTTTTTTCTTTTTTTGAAACAGTGTCACTCTGTCACCCAGGCTGGAGTGCAGTGGTGCGATCTCGGCTCACTGCAAACTCCGCCTGCCGGGTTCACGCCATTCTCCTGCCTCAGCCTCCTGAGTATCTGGGATTACAGGCGCCCGCCACCACGCCCTGCTAATTTTTTGTATTTTTAGTGGAGATGGGGTTTCACCGTGTTAGCCAGGATGGTCTCGATTTCCTGACCTCGTGATCCACCCGCCTTGGCCTCCCAAAGTGCTGGGATTACAGGCGTGAGCCACCGCGCCTGGCCAGTTTCTTTTCTTATTTTTAAATTTCTTTTCGAGACAGGGTCTGGCTGTGTCAACCAGGCTGGAGTGCAGTGGCATAATCTTGGCTCACTGCAACCTCAACCTCCCAGGCTCAAGCGACTCTCCCACCTCAGCCTCCTGAGTAGCAGGGACTACAGACGCACACCACCATGCCCAGCTAATTTTTGTATTTTTTGCAGAGATGGGGTTTTGCCATGTTGCCTAGACTGGTCTTGAACTGCTAAGCTCAAGTACTCCACCTGCCTAGGCCTCCCAAAGTGCTGGAATTACAAGCGTTAGTCACTGTGCCCAGCCTCTCTTTACCAATTTCCACCTGTCCTTCAAGGCCCAGCTGCAGTGCTGCTTCAACTGTAAAGCCTTCCCTAGCTCCTTAGCTAGAGTTATATATTGTAACACCTAGCATAATGTTTCGTGTTTAGTGGAAACTATGGAATTGCCTTTTTTAAAAATTTTCATTTATTTTATTATTATTTTTTTTTTTTGAGACGGAGTCTTGCTCTGTCGCCCAGGCTGGAGTGCAGTGGCGCAATCTCGGCTCACTGCAAGCTCCGCCTCCCGGGTTCACGCCATTCTCCTGCCTCAGCCTCTCCGAGTAGCTGGGACTACAGGCGTCCACCACCACACCCGGCTAATTTTTTTGTATTTTTAGTAGAGACGGGGTTTCACCCTGGTCTCGATCTCCTGACCTCGTGATTCGCCCGCCTCGGCCTCCCAAAGTGCTAGGATTACAAGCGTGAGCCACCGCGCCCGGCCTCATTTATTTATTTTTTGAGCTGGGGTCTCACTCTGTCACCCAGGCTGGAGTGCAGTGGCGTGATCTTGGCTCTCTGCAACCTCCGCCTCGCAGGCTCAAGCGATCCTCCCACCTCAGCCTCCCGAGTACCTGGGACCACAGGCACACACCACCACACCTGGCTATGCCATATTGTTTAGATTGGAATGGTCTAATATCACCATTTCATTTGGTTCTAATAAACATTCAGCAAGTGTCTGAGTGTCTGCCCATTATCCATATTAGGAGCACAAAACGCATTACTAGTGGTCACACACATAAAAGATATGTTATAAATAGTACTGGAACAGATC
The DNA here is from genome assembly GCF_009828535.3 of Hylobates moloch. Taxonomy (NCBI): domain Eukaryota; kingdom Metazoa; phylum Chordata; class Mammalia; order Primates; family Hylobatidae; genus Hylobates; species Hylobates moloch. The sequence continues at coordinate 77,912,680 of NW_026652284.1, forward strand.
AGCATAGTTGATTTTCTTTATCTGCAGAGGTTCTATAAAGTTCCCACTGAATTAGCAAGTACTAAACTAGTGCTCCTAGGGAAAGTGCAAAGTTAGGTCCAAGCCTCTGGTCACAATATTTTCACCAATACCATATACAATACATGGTCTTGTTTTATGAGTGTTTCTGTTTAAAGACATTTAATTTAGTTGATTCATATCATTGAACTCACGGCCAATAGCACTAGAACTCATGCCTGAACAAACCTTATCTAATGCATTATTTTCTTTGTGAGGTATATCACAGCCTTCTTATGCTTAGGAATGCTCAGCAGCACTTCAGCACTACAGTTGGGGACCATTTTAAACAGCAAAATCACTAACAAAAAGCACCAAAAAAATGCAAAATATGTGACACTAAATAGTCCTCAGAAAGGACTTATTTACAGTGATGAGAGCTGAAAAAAGAAGGTGGAGTCTTGACCTCAGCTTGGAATGTGCCTGCAGAGTGACTTTGCAGCTCTGTGCATGTGCATGTCCACAAATGACCGTGAAAGTACCTCAAGTATTGATTTTGGAGTAACAAATAAATTTTAGTGAAAAGGTAAATTCACCAATACAGAATCCATTAATAATGGGGAACAAGTGTATATTAGTCCCTATCTGTATCTAGACTGTTCTGTCATCTCCAGAACCTCATGTCTACATGTATGCTTGATTTCTCTGATTGGGAGTCTGATATATATCTCAAACTTTTAAAAAATTATCTCAAACTTTTAACATCTCCAAAACAGAACCTATTATTTCTTGCCTTCTCCCAGTCTTCCCTATTTCTGTAAGTGGTAAATTACTCTACCATCCATTCAGTTATTCAAGCCAAAAATAGAAGAATCATCCTTGATTCTAATCTTTTTCTCACCTCTTCATATCTTCCTCGCCTTATATCTAACCCATCAGCAAAGTACCATCAATTTTATCTCCAAAATATATATTCAATCTGACTACTTTTTCTAGTGTCACGTTAGCTCCCCAACCTGCAGCAGTAGCCTTCCTTTTACTGCATCCAGTCCTTTCTCAATGCCCTAGTAATGAGTTTTTTCCGAGCAAATCACCATGCTGCCTAAAACCAACACTTAGTAGCTTTTGCATTTAAAATCTAAATCTCTTTCCATGGCCTGTGTGGCCCAGCACCTGCTTTTCTTTCTAAGCTGAATTTGAGTGAGTTTCCTGTCATTTGCTGTTCAGTTCTTCAAACTCTTTCACAACCCAGCGCCTTTACATGAGCTATTATTAACACTTTTGGAACAATCTTTCCCCCACTATTCTTCTCAGCCTTTAGTTTTCACCTTAAAAGTCACCTTCCCCGAAAATCCTTTCCTGATCACCCTATTTGAAATAGACATCCCTTTCTATTTTCTGTCTCAACCCCTTAGATGTTTCCTTCATAGTTGTTATTACAGTTTGTACATTATTTGTTTACTTATCCATTTACCTTTTTGGGTTGTCTCCCTCCCCAAATTGTAAACCAGTGTCAAACTGCCTGGCGTGTAAGTGCCTTTGGTAATTATTTGTTGAACTAAAAGCTGAACAAAGTGACTGAAATAACATCTCAGTTAATTGGATAATCTGTTATTGAGTTAAATAAATTTGTCTCTTAATATATTCCCAATAGAATTGTGTTTTTTTATTCTTAGGTAACGGTTTTGCTGGTAATATTAAAAAAATTGTATCATTTGCCACCTATAGAGTTTTCTTTTTACCTTTAAGTCACCCTTTGTCAGTTTTAATTCTTAAGAGAATAATCAGCCAGGCACGGTGGCTCACACCTGTAATCCCAGTACTTCGGGCGGATCACCAGGTCAGGAGATTGAGACCATCCTGGCCAACATGGTGAAACACCATCTCTACTAAAAATACAAAAATTAGCCAGGCGTGGTGGCGTGCACCTATAGTCCCAGCTACTCGGGAGGCTGAGACAGGGGAATTGCTTGAACCTGGGAGGCAGAGGTTGCAGTGAGCCGAGATCGCGCCGCTGTACTCTAGCCTGGTGACAGAGCGAGACTCTGTCTCAAAAAAAGAAAAAAAAAGAATAATCATTTGCTCAACAAATTCCAAATGATAAGGAAAACAAATATTCATGTTTTTACAGAAGAGAAATCTTGAGATTCAGAAAAATTAACTGACTTACTCAAGGTCATAGGGCAAAGGAGTTTGAAAGGCAAAACAATATCCTAATTTCTAGTCTAAGAACTTTGTTATTTCCACTCTACCTCTCTGGTTTTGATGGCATGTTCCAGGATATTAAATTGCATTCAGAGAACAAATTCAATTTTCCCAGTGAGTTATAGCTCTATTGCTTTTAAAATTTCGAGTCAAGTTTCTGCTGAAAATTATAATGACCTTACAAAAGCTCCAGAATTTTGGCTCCATTTGTTTGGTTATGTGACAGGATTTTTTTATCTTTTCATTCCGCCAGAGGCCTAACGTAAAAGACTTTTAACAGTTCTGACAGAAAAGACCTTTAGTAGTTGTGTCCATCTTAGATACCAAGAACAACAATAAACCCTATGAACATTCATTTTTGTTGTGCTTTGGCATTATTGGTTAGTGTACTATTTCTCAAGGCTGTAAAAGCCTTGAGAGTATTTTTAAATTATTATTCAAGCAAAATTCAGAGATATAAGTGAGGAGTTGGTGTTATTTGATCAGTTTTAAAAGGCACTTTTTTTTCTCTCCAGCTATGCTAGTAGTTTTCAAACTGTTCCATGGAATGCCAGGCTTCCCAGAAGGCATCCATCAGAATGTCTTAGACATCTTTCTTCTGTCTAAGAAAGAATTATACAGATGTGTATTTGCTGTATCACTTGTAGTCCTTATCATACCCATCAGATGTAAAATATTGAAAACCAATGCATGTATTTAGTTTTTCAGAAATCATCTTTGGCATATCTTGGCCATGTGACAGTTATTATCATCTCCCCATCTCATAAAGGTAACCCTGAGCGTCCCTGCTGCAGTCAACAAGGAGACAGTTTGGAATCCTGCGTTGAATTTTTGGCCGTTTAGAAAGCACAAGGATCTTTACCACTAAAGGAAATATCTCAGTATATAGTGAGATTTTGCAAATTTGAACCATAGGTTATATTTGTAAGATTGTTCTCTCAGTTATTAAGAGTTTGAAATTGGGGTTGAACTGTGTCTAAAGCTGTGGTTTATGTGTATGTTTAGTTTATGTAGTTGCTGTGTGCATAACATTTGGCAGGGGAAAAAGTTTTTACTTTCAAACAAACTGACAAGAAATTGTTCCATCTTGAATTTGTGTAGGAACGTTTCACAACTAAAACAAACTTACCAAAACTAGGTCTTGTCCATTAAATGAGATAATGCATGTAATGTGTCTAGGAAGTACTTGGAAATTATTATTGTTAAGACTATCTTATAGTCTAACCTATCAACTACAATGATGCCTCTTCTGAATTTCCTAATTTCTTGCCTTTATCTTTTTTTTTTTTTTAATTATACTTTAAGTTCTGGGATACATGTGCGGAATGTGCAGGTTTGTTACATAGGTATACATGTGCCATGGTGATTTGCTGCACCCATCAACTTGTCTTCTAGGTTTTAAGCCCCGCATGCATTAGGTATTTGTCTTAATGCTCTCTTGCCTTTTATCTTTTTTATGATGAGGATAATATATATATATACTATGCCTCCTGTATGCTCAGTATCACTTTTGGCCAATAAAATTGAGATTCTGGCCAGGCACAGTTGCTCACACTGTAATCTCAGCATTTTAGGAGGCCAAGGCAGGTGGATTGCCTGAGCTCAAGAGTTTGACACTAGCCTGGGCAACATGGCAAAACCCTATCTCTACAAAAAATTAACTAGGCATGGTGGTGTGCGCCTGTAGTCCCAGCTACTTGGGAGGCTGAGGTGGGAAGATGGCTTGAGCCTGGGAGGCGGAGGTTGCAGTGAGCCGAGCCGAGATCACACACCACTGCACTCCAGCCTGGGCAACAGAGCCAGACCTTATCTCAAAAGAAAAAAATAAAAATGAAATTCCAGTTTTTGTCCAGGGTGAAACACATTTGGGATCTCAATCCTGGTCTCCCAGCTTGCTTTCAAAACCTGTACTCTTGAGAGTGTGAGGGAGAGTATACCTTTTGTTTTGTACTTTACTATGTGTTATTGTATACCTGTCTTCCTTTACTAGGTTCTAAGCTTCTTGAGTGCAGGCATTGAGGCTTATCTTTGTTTCAAGGTGTTAAGCGTTCTGCATAGCACTCTACTGAGTGAATATTATGTAATTTTCTTAGAAAACAGCAGTTTTTTAAAAAGAAAGATAGCATTACAATGCTGCCTCTAGAGCAAGCCTGGACTATTTTAAGCCTCTGAGAGTATATATTTGCTTATTATTTTTAATCCATTAACTTCCCCAAATAATTTGCATCTGGAGCATTGGACCTGATGGATGCCTGTCCAGGCCCTTTTGACCACCAGGACTTAACATTCATCTGAGCTTGTTAATATAAAAAAATGGCCCAAATGCTTGAATGTGGGAATAAAGAACATAGCCATCGGCCGGGCGCGGTGGCTCAAGCCTGTAATCCCAGCACTTTGGGAGGCCGAGGCGGGTGGATCACGAGGTCAGGAGATCGAGACCATCCTGGCTAACATGGTGAAACCCCGTCTCTACTAAAAAATACAAAAAAATTAGCCGGGCGTGTTGGTGGGCGCCTGTGGTCCCAGCTACTCGGGAGGCTGAGGCAGGAGAATGGCGTGAATCCAGGAGGTGGAGGTTGCGGTGAGCCGAGATCGCGCCACCGCACTCCAGCCTGGGGGACAGAGAAAGACTCCGTCTCAAAAAAAAAAAAAAAAAAAGAACATAGCCATCATAGCTTTGGAGAGAAAAGGATATTAGAAGGGAACATGGGCCAGGTGCAGTGGCTTATACCTGTAATCGTAGCACTTTGGGAGGCCCAAGAGGGAGGATCGCTTGAGCCCAGGAGTTCAAGACCAGCCTGGGCAACATAGCAAGACCTCATCTCTACCAAAAATTTAAGAAAATTTTTAAAAAGAAGGGAAAAACTGTTTCTGGAGCAGGTATGCTTTCACATGCTCTGTCATTTGGTGTAATTCAAATGTAAATGTGTAAGACAAAATGCATATTTTTCTCACATTTACAAATGACGAAATCAAGGGTTAAGTCAAGGAAAATGCTTAAAATCACAGTGATTAAATATGGAAGTCAAGCTTTAATCCCAGGTTTGTCAAACTCCAAAGCCCATAGTCTTCTCATATTCCATTTTTTGGGGGAAGTTGGTAGACTGCCCTTCTAGTTTCTAAACCTAAGAAGTTTCTAGGTCATTTGAATCATGATCTTTACATGTTGTGGCTAGAAATACAGTTTACATAACTAAGTGAAAATAGGGTTCTATGTGATTTCATTTCAGAAGTCCGTGTTAAACCTTATATATGCTTACCTCAGATACAGGTTCTTTTGCAAGTTGGAATCAGTTTTAACAAGTGAAGAGTGCTCAAATGACATCTGTTATTAAGCATACATTTTTTGAGATGGAGACTCGCTCTGTCCCCAGGCTGGAGTGCAGTGGCTCGATCTCGGCTCACTGCAACTTCCGTGTCCCAGGTTCAAGTGATTCTCCTGCCTCAGCCTCCCGAGTCTGGGACTACAGGTGCTTGCCACCACACCCAGCTAATTTTTATATTTTTAGTAGAGACGGGGTTTCACCATGTTGGCCAGGATGGTCTCGATTTCTTGACCTCGTGATCTGCCCGCCTCGGCCTCCCAAAGTGCTGGGATTACAGGCATAAACCACCGCACCCGGCCTGTTAAGCATACTTCTTATTCTGAACTTTAAAACTGCTTGAGGCAGAAACTCCTTTCATATATCCTTGTTCCTACAGTCCTTAGCCTGATGCCTGGTACTTGAGTACCAGGAATTGAGGCCAGGTGCAGTGGCTCACACCTGTAATCCCAGCACTTTGGGAGGCTGAGGCAGGCGGGTCACTTGAGGCCAAGAGTTCTAGACCAGCCTGGGCAGCATAGTGGAACCCGCTCTCTACTAAAAATACAAAAATTAGCCAGGCATGATGGCATGTGCCCAATGCTGAGACACAGGAATCACTTGAACCTGGGAGGTGGAGGCTGCAGTGAGCCAAGGTCATGCCACTACACTCCAGCCTGGGCGACAGAGCAAGACTGTGTCTCAAAAAAAAAAAGTTATGGAATTGTATGAAATTAATAAATTGAAGATTGACTAGCATGAACAATTTTATTTCCTTGAAATCAAGAATCATGAAATAAGTTCCTTCTCTTCTGCTATGTGGCCCCCTCTTCCATTCCATTTTCCCCTGATATATAGATACCCTCATTCTGGTTTACTACCACCCCTGCCAGCACATACATACAAACTGTTCCTTTGTGCATGCATTTTAAAAAAAGATCCAGGTGTGGGGGTCGAAGAAAATTATAACAATAAGGTAATATGGTGATGTCTACAAGGAGTTTATCCATCTAAATAAAATGATTCTATCATTTTTCTGTTACTGTTTGATTTTCAACAAATTAGAAAGACATCTTTGGTCTAACTTAAAACATAGATTGTAAGCTATATATGAAATTAACTTTGGCCATGGTGGGGAAGACCTTAAAGTTCTTGAGAGAGTTTTAAACTGGGGTACAATGAGAGGCCCATGTAATTGCTAATCTGTAGAAAGCCACTGTATATGTTAAAGTTCCATGATCAGAGAAAACTACTTTTTTTTCTTTTCTTTTCTTGAGACAGGGTCTCACTTTGTTGCCCAGGCTAGAGTGCAGTGGTGCAGTCACAGCTCACTGCAGCCTTGACCTCCCAGACTGAAGTGATCCTCCCATCTCAGTCCCTCGAGTAGCTGGGACTACAGGGGCATGTCACCACACCTGGCTATTTTTTTTTTTTTTTTTTTGAGACGGAGTCTTGCTCTGTCGCCCAGGCTGGAGTGCAGTGGCGCGATCTCGGCTCACTGCAACCTCCGCCTCCCGGGTTCACGCCATTCTCCTGCCTCAGCCTCTCCGAGTAGCTGGGACTACAGGCGCCCGCCACCACGCCCGGCTAATTTTTTGTATTTTTAGTAGAGACGGGGTTTCACTGTGGTCTCGATCCCCTGACCTCGTGATCCGCCCGCCTTGGCCTCCCAAAGTGCTGGGATTACAAGCGTGAGCCACCGCGCCCGGCGGCTATTTTTTAAAATTATTTTTTGTAGAGACAGGGTCTCTCTATGTTACTCAGGCTGGTCTCGAACTTCTGAGCTCTTGCTGATCCTCTTGCCTTGGCCTCCTAAAGTGCTGGAATTACAGCCGTGAGCCACTGCACCTGACCAACAATACTTTTATATAAAACCCATATTGACAATCACAAGGGTAGACACATTGGATTTGAAGTTTTGGTTTGTAATTAGTTACTGTTCATGTAAGTAGATCTATATAATATGCTCCCGTTTAGGGATTTGCTAATTTAAGTATGATTAGTGATTTTCCAGGGCAAGGCCTTCTCGACCAGCTGATGCAAAAGGAAAGGACACATTGGTTCTGCTGTATGAAGGAGAATCACCTTAGTGTATTCTTTTTTCCAGCAACCCAAGAATTATATTGACTTTACTTTTGGGATAGGAGGCTCATTGTTTCATGGCATCAGGCATGTGTGGGAAGTTGCTGATGACTTCTGGAATCCCAGTAATGATGAAAGCTATATAAATTCTAAGAGTTTAGTGGAAAATTGGGAGATCTACACAGGTCAGAGAGAACAGCTGCGATTAGAGCTATTATGTAGATTGATGTTGCAAAGAAGGAACTAAAATTGGCACAGATAGGAGCGTATGAGCACCTTTGGCTTGCTGATCATTTCAGAGCCTATGGAAATGGGAACTGAATGTTCCTGAATCTATGGGAATGCAGTTGGTCACTTTCAGACTTTGTGTTGTTTGAAAGAAAAGAACGTTTCATATTTCATTTGGGAGGCTACATCAATATTGTTTGCAGTTGGTCTTAAATAAATGGCATTGAACTTGTTGGTGAGCTTTTAAGACAGTTTTTGACCGCATAATTTCTAATCTTCCTAGTATTTAGTAAATAAATCCCAATGACCCAGTGTCATGTAAATGAGTAAAATGGAGGTGGTATATGGCAGTATATAAGTGATTATGATGGAGAGTTTCCTGAAGGGGTTAATTAAATGAAGTTTAGCAGATGTAAGTTTTGTGAGTTGCTAGTTGAAGAGATGGGAGACTATGGAACTGAAGCTGCAAGATTGTTCAGTTGGTATAAGTCTTACGTGGAAAAGTGTGGCCACAAGAAAATCAGAAAAGGCAAGTTTGGCCAGAGAAGATAGCATGAACTAAAAGTAGCATATAAGAATAAGATGATGATATTAGAGGCCGGGCATGGTGGCTCACGCCTGTAATCCCAGCACTTTGGGAGGCTGAGGCGGGCGGATCACGAGGTCAGGAGATCAAGACCATCCTGGCTAACACGGTGAAACCCCGTCTCTACTGAAAATACAAAAAATTAGCCGGGTGTGGTGGTGGGCATCTGTAGTCCCAGCTACTTGGGAGGCTGAGGCAGGAGAATCGCTTGAACCCAGGAGGCAGAGCTTGCAGTGAGCTGAGATTGCGCCACTGTACTCCAGCCTGGGCAACAGAGCGAGACTCCGTCTCAAAAAAAAAAAAAAAATGATGATATTAGAAAGTAAAATTAAACAAAGTTTTGTATTCCTGATGTAGATACGGCCCTAAGTCCGCATTCCATTCTGAGGTTTCTTACCTTTACTCACATACTACCTTCCTCTTCCTTCCTTCCCCCATATATATAAATACACAGAAGAGGGATTAGAAGAGGCAACATTAGAAGTGGCAAGACAGCATAGAAGAAAGAAAACCAAATCAAGAGTAAGAAAACCTGGTTTTAGCATTAGCTGTCTGACTTTAACAAGTTGCTTCAGACCCAGCAGATTATATTTGGGTTAATTAGGAATTTAACCAGCTAAAAGACAGCTGTTGTTTTGATTTTCTGCCACAGATCTTTGTAAAGCCTACAAATTGGATTTGAGAATATAAATGGTCTCCTTTTCCAACTTTGTATCCCTGATCATTGTTAACAAATGCATGTTAAGTCATATTATAGAAACTTTGAACACTTTGTATTGTTTTCTTGAGTATAGCTCTGCTGTAATGAGTAGGTAGCTGGTAAAAGTGTGTTCTGCAAGAACTGAAAATAAAGCCATTGAAACTAGTATATTGACTTACTAACATGTTGAATTTGAGGGGAATGCATAAGTGAAAAGATGTTGTAGGATCCAGAAAGACGGTTAGAGTACAGATACCTAGGCCCTCTTCTCCAAACTTCTCAGTCTGGTGATGGGGCTCAGAAATTATTATTTAAAAATTAAAAAAGAGGCTGGGCACGGTGGCTCACACCTGTAATTCCAGCACTTTGGGAGGCTGAGATGGGTGGATCACCTGAAGTCAGGAGTTCAAGACCAGCCAGACCAACATAGTGAAACACTGTCTCTACTAAAAATACAAAAATTAGCCAGGCGTGGTGGTGTGCACTTGTAATCCCAGCTACTCGGGAGGCTGAGGCAGGAGAATCGCTTGAACCTGGGAGGCAGAGGTTGCAGTGAGCCGAGATTGCACCTTGGCACTCCAGCCTGGGCAACAAGAGCGAAACTCTGTCTCAAAAAAAAGGTAAAAAAAAGAATGTTTCTGGTTAAAAGCCAGATTTGGGAATCACAGACTTGAGTCTACTCATAAGCATCTCTAAGTGCTATCATTTTATTTTAGGAATGTTAGGAAAGCTTCTGTAGCCTTTTTTAGGCTGTGGCAATGGGTCGGAAAGCTTTTTACTTCCAGAACAGTAGAGCCATGAAATTATAGAATTAGAGGTTCCATTAGAGATTGCCTAACATTCATTTGTTTATGTATCATCTATGGCTGCTTTTATGCTACAATGGAGGAATTGTGTAGTTGCAACAGACATAATGGGCCAAAAAATAAAAATAAAGAACAAAGATATATGGCCCATAAAACCTAAAATAGTTTCTGTTTTGTTTTGTTTTTGCTGAAGACTGTTGATGGGAATCAATAAAATATTTTTTTCTGAGTTTTATTTTGCCATACACCCTGAATATGTTTGTAAATAAAATATTTTCTATCTGGCTGTTTACAGAAAAAGTTTGCTGACTTTTGAGTAGATCATACCTGTCACTTTATAGTAGAAATAAGGCTCGGAGACAATGAGTAAAATATTCTGAGACTACACAGTTAATTGGTGGTCAAATTGCAAACACAGTTTCATTCTCCTTTTAATTGCTTCCATTCCATTATTTTTGTTAGAGGGACTGATATCTTGGTGAGATAAGAAAATTTGTGGTACAGAATTTTGCTTATGAATTATATATATATATATAAAACACTAGGCACAATAATCTATCAACTCTTAGATAACATTGGTGTACAAAAACTTTTTAAATTTAGGTACAGAGGTAGGATTTGATTGTAGTATATATGGTTTCCTGTGTAGAAATCTTTGCATTGATCTGCTAAACAGTTTGATAATATGATACTTTTTGTTGCCTGTGCAGCCAAATGGGCGGACTGTTGAAGTGGCTGAGGGTGAAGCTGTTCGAACACCTCAAAGTGTAACAGCAAAGCAGCCACCAGAGATTGACAAGAAAAATGAAAAGGTAAGTTTGGGAGCATATGAAATTGTATGCAAGACTCTTAATAGAATGACATATATGATGCTTTTCTGTTTCATAAGATTGTATGTATACCCCTCATTTAAACAAAACTCAGAAAATCTGAATTAACCGTAGTGGATGGGTGGTAAAAGTTTAACTGAGTTGTTTTTGTTTTTTTAAAGGAAAGTTGTATCACCAAATATTTTAAACATTGCTGTGGCAATACTAAATATTCATTATGCCAAAAACAATTCATTCACAACTTGAACATCTTGTGTTAAGTTTTCAGATATATAACATATATACCTTTTATTCAAAAACAGAACTGTGGAATTGTGTTACCTTTGTTAATAGGGCACATCTAGCATGAAAACCTTAGCAAAATTGTTCAGTGGTGTTTAGTGTTGAAATAGATTTCTGTTGTGTTGGAAACATAATTGTCTACTTACTAGACATAGATTAACTTCATTTAACAAAAGAAAATGTGGGCCAGGTGCTATGGCTCATGCCTGTAATCCTAGCACTTTGGTAGGCCGAAGTGGGTAGATTGCTTGAGCCCAGGAGTTTGAGACCAGCCTGGGCAACATGGCGAAATTTTGTCATTCCAAAAAGACGAAAATTAGCCAGGCGTGGTGGTACGCACCTGTAGTCCTGCTACTCAGCAGGCTGAGGTGGGAGAATTGGTTTCAGTGAGCCAAGATTGTGCTAATCCACTCCAGCCTGGGCACCCGAGACCCTGTCTCAAAAAAAAAAAAAAGAAAAAGGAAAAAAGATATAGATGTGCACTTTCATTTGGATGTGAGATTTTCCAAGTAAGACAATCTATCATACCACATAAATGGTACATTCCTGGGATTTTATTAATTTTCCAGTTGCTTGGCATTAGAACCGACTCATTTTTACTTGACTTAATCTAGTTTGGAAGTAGGCAAAATGAATAAGAAATTCTTTTTTTTTTTTTTCTTTTTTTTTTGTGAGACGGAGTCTTTGTCCCCCAGGCTGGAGTGCAGTGGCGCGATCTTGGCTCACTGCAAGCTCCGCCTCCCGGGTTCACGCCATTCTCCTGCCTCAGCCTCCCAAGTAGCTGGGACTACAGGCGCCCGCCAACACGCCCGGCTAATTTTTTTTTTGTATTTTTAGTAGAGACGGGGTTTCACCGTGTTACCCAGGATGGTCTCGATCTCCTGACCTCGTGATCTGCCCGCCTCGGCCTCCCAAAGTGCTGGGATTACAGGCTTGAGCCACGGTGCCCGGCCAAGAAATTCTTAACAGTGGTTCCTTCTACTGTGAGAAAAAGACTTTTCATTCAGTTCCCTTTTGTACATTGAATTACTCTCCCTTTCCTGTTTCTTTTTTAATGTAGAGACAGGGGTCTCACTGTGTTATCCACACAACACAGTCTTGAACTTCTAATCTCAAGTGATCCTCCTGCCTCGGCCTCCCAAAGTGCTGGGAGTACAGGCATGAGGCACCACATCCAGCACCCCTCCCCCCTTCTTAAAAAAATCCTGTCTATGCATAGCCCCTTTTCAGGGGGAAAAAAAAAAAAAAAACAAGACAGTCACTGATAGGTAAGTGGTTTCTGGGAATCACAGTGCAGCAGCTCTAGCTTCTTGGAATAGTGGTATGAAATGGTTGCTGCTGGCAGGGTGTGGTGGCTCACGCCTGTAATCCCAGCACTTTGGGAGCCGGAGGCAGGCGGATCGCCTGAGGCCAGGAGTTCGAGACCAGCCTGGCCAACATGATGAAACACCGTCTCTACTAAAAATACAAAAATCAGCTGGGTGTGGTGGCACATGCCTGTAATCCCAGCTACTCGGGAGGCTGAGGTAGGAGAATTGCTTGAACCCGAGAGACAGAGGTTGCAGTAAGCAGGGATTGCGCCACTGCACTCTAGCCAGGGCGACAGAGCGAGACTCTGTCAAAAAAAAGAAAGAAAGAAAGAAAGAAGAGAAAGAAAGAAAGAAAGAAAGGGTTGCTACAGTTTCTTAATGCTTCCAATTTCAAAATATCTTTGAAGAAGTGACTTAGCCACTTCAAAGACATTTTGAAATTGGAAGAACCAAGACAACTGCAGGTAGAATGGCTTAAAATGAAGGATAGTTTTGGGAAATAATTAAATTTATGTCTGACTTTGTCTTTGGCAGTAAAGTAATGACTTGTGTTAACAAGTAAGCATGTAACATAAGGAGTGTGAGTTTATAGAGTGACTAGTTGATATGCCCAATATAGATTTACACATCTCCGACCTAGTGTTTTGTTTTTTCTGGGCTTTCTCTCTATTAGTGAGTAATGTATACTTACTCCTGCTTCTACTCCCTGAATTGCCCTGGAAAATTTGTAGTCGCAGTAATTAAGGAACTACCATTAACCTCTTAGTGATTAATTTATATAAATTGAATGTGACAGGGTATAAAATCACAGTTTAAAGTTTATAATCATTACTTTGAAATGTCTTGTGGTGGGAAATAATTATAATAGTTGACATTTACTTACTGAAGTATAATATGGCAGGCACCACGCAAGGTGAGGTATGTTTGTATGTATAAATATATTTACATATCTAGTAGGGACAGCTTATTGAGTACTTACTAGATATACTTTTAAGACTTTATTGTTGTTGCCAGGCGAGGTGGCTCACGCCTGTAATCCCAGCACTTTGGGAAGCCGAGGCGGGCGGATCACAAGGTCAGGAGATCGAGACCATCCTGGCTAACACGGTGAAACCCCGTCTCTACTAAAAATACAAAAAAATTAGCTGGGCGCGGTGGCGGGTGCCTGTAGTCCCAGCTACTCGGGAGGCTGAGGCAGGAGAATGGCATGAACCCAGGAGGCGTAGCTTGCAGTGAGCAGAGATCGCGCCACTGCGCTCCAGCCTGGGCGACAGAGCAAGACTCTGTCTCAAAAAGAAAAAGAAAAAGACTTTATGGTTGTTAAAAAAAAATAATTTATAGATATCATTTCCTTATTTTCACAAGGGCTCTGAGGTGGTGGTATTATATCCATCTTACAAATGAGAAACTTGAGGCTTATGTTACCTGAGCTATTGAAAGTATAGTCAGTTCTAACCCAAATCTATCTGACTTCAAAGTCTTTACTTTTTACTGCCTTATGTTATTTCTGATCCTCTCAGAAACTCTGCCAGGCAGATAGTTATAGCCCCATTTTACAGATAAGGGCTCCAGTGCCTAGAAAAATTTTGTGATTTAATTAATTTGATGCAGTTGGCCGGGCACAATGGCTCAAGCCTGTAATCGCAGCACTTTGGGAGGCTGAGGCGGGCAGATCGCCTGAGATCTGGAGTTTGAGATCAGCCTGGTCAACATGGTGAAACCCCGTCTCTACTAAAAATACAAAAATTAGCTGGGCATGGTGGCGTGTGCTTGTAGTCCCAGCTACTCGGGAGACTGAGGCAGGAAAATCACTTGAACACAGGAGGTGGAGGTTGTAGGGAGCTGAGATAGTGCCATTACACTCCAGCCTGGGTGACAGAGTAAGATTCCATCTCAAAAAAAAAAAAAAAAAAAAAAAATGGATGCAGTTTCTGGACTAGCATCTGAACGCAGCTTATTCTGATTAGAAAAAGTTCTTTTTATCATTTAACAGTGCCACCTTTCAGTTGCTGTTGCTTTTTCAGTACAAAGTTTCTACCTTTGGTTTCTTGCCTATTCTGTTTGACTTTTCAAATAATAATACATGCTACAACTCATGGCTGGTGTTCTGTTTTTGCCATCCTGTTTTGCATTTTGAATTTATGCTTTTTAACATGGTTAGGTCTAGGTAACTCAGTTAATTTTTTATGGTATTGCACTATGTGTGTATTGCACTTTGTGTTTTAAATAGGTGGTGTTTTTTAGACTTATTTTTTCTTTCTTTCTTTCTTTCCTTTCTTTTCCTTCCTTTCTTCTTTCCTTTCTTTTTTTTCTTTCTTTGTTCTTTCACTCTTGTTGCCCAGGCTGGAGTGCAATGGCACAATCTCAGCTCACTGCAACCTCCGCCTCCCACCTCAAGTAATTCTCCTGCCTAAGCCTCCTGAACCACTGGGATTACAGGCACACACCACCACGCCCAGCTATTTTTTGTATTTTTAGGAGGGACGGGGTTTCACCACGTTGACCAGGCTGGTCGCGAACTCCTGACCTCAGGTGATCTGCCTGCCTTGGCCTCCCAAAGTGCAGGGATTACAGGCATGAGCCACTACACTCGGCCTACCTTTCCTTATAAAGAAATACATCTTTAATCTTATGCACCTTAATATATATTATCATATTTTTGTTTTTGCTCTGTGAGCCATATCTTGGGCACTTTGAGAAGTACAATTTTTGTCTGTAGAGTAATTGTACTCTTAAGCTGTGACATTGATTACCTTGCCATGTTACTTGAGTAAGCCTTGTAGATAAAAGTTTGCCTAGAAACTGTATATGACAAGATCTTAGGTCTATAAAGCAGGTTAAACTGCCATAGTTTTCTAGGTCTTTATTTGGGTTTGAAAGTCAGTGTTTCATTAGTACTCGTCTCTAGTAGAGTACTCATAGGACCATTAGCCAGACTAAATGCATTGTGCTAATAGATGCTAAAGGTAATAAAAATGTAAGATGTACTTACCCTCAGATTACAGTCTAGTTAAGGAAAGGCAAGCAAAGAGAAGATATCTAGTAATATAAGGCATTAAGTGCTGGGTATTCAGAGGAGAAAGGTTATCCTACTTGGGTAGCCAGAAAAGATTGACTTAATTAGTCTCTTAAGTATAGGAATGGTATTTCAGTAAGTAGCCATGTGGAGACAAGTTTTAGAAGGGAAGAGAAACAAATGAACACAACCTGACATTATTTAAACAAATGGACATATTCAGACATAAGGGGAAGCCTTAGACAAGTTTGACTGGTTAAGATAGGGTAGGGATATGATAAAAACAGATATATTCGACTGGCAGCAACATTGATGATTAATGAATCAGTTTTGCATCTCTGATTTTAAAGATCTGAATTAATGTAGAAATGTAAAGATTGCTAGTGAGAGAAACAACAGAAACAAAATGTGTAAACTTTTGTCACCACCAAGTTGTTAGGATGAAGTCAGTGATATCCACTGAACCCTGATATCATTTATTACAAGCATTAATAAGGTCTTAACATTTTTATGATACTACACAATATACAAAATATTTGTACAAAACATTTTCACATCTCTTAATCCTGATGAACAACTCTGAGGACATTATCATTTCTTTTACATAGCTCAATAAAGAGTTTTGTGAATTGCCCAGGATCACATAGCTGATAAGGAATGCTCCTTCAGTTTCTCTAAGGCAGCAGTTTTTGAAGCATGGTCAATGAACCCCTAGGAAGGGACCCTAGTGACCCTTTCATTAGGTTCCCTGAAGGCAAAACTATTTTCATAATAATTAAGACATTATTTGCCTTTTTAACTATGTTGATGCTTGCACTGATGGTGCAAAAGCGATAATAGGTAAAACTGCTGGCTCCTTATCATGAACCAAGGCAGTGGCACCAAACTTCCACTCATTGTATTCTTGTTTTGTTTTGTTTTTGAGACAGTCTGACTCTGTCGCCCAGGCTGGAGTGCAATGGCACGATCTCACTCACTGCAGCCTCCACCTCCCAGGTTCAAGCAATTCTCATGCCTCAGTCTCCTGAGTAGCTGGAATTACAGGTGCCTGCCACTACCCCCAGCTAATTTTTGTATTTTTAGTAGAGACGGGGTTTCACCGTGTTGTCCAGGCTGGTCTTGAACCCCTGGCCTCAGGTGATCCACCTGCCTCCGCCTCCCAAAGTGCTGGGATTATAGGTGAGATCCACCGCACCCTGCCATTTTGTTTTGTTTGAAGAGACTCTCACTCTGTTACCCAGCCTGGAGTGCAGTGGCACAGTCATGCCCACTGCAGCCTCGACCTCCCAGGCTCGAGCAATCCTTCTACCTCAGCCTCCCAAGTAGCTGGGACTGCAGATGCACACTACCATGTGCCCGGCTAATTTTTTGTAGAGATGGAGTTTTACCATGTTGCCCAGGCTATTCTTGAACTCCTGAGCTCAAAGCAGTCCACCTGCCTTGGCCTCCCAGAGTGCTGGGATCACAGGCATCTCATTGTATTCTTTACTGCCATCTACTCACAGTTAAAAAAAAAAAAAATGCTAGTTTCACTTGAGTGTCCTTAATGAAGCAGCAAAAATTATTATTAGCTTTATCAAATCTCAGTTCTTAAACACATGCCTTTTAGTCTGTGTGATGAAATGGAATATATGCATAAAGTATGCTGCAAAATGAAGATTGATGATTGTCTTGAGGAAAAACACTTATGCAATGGCTCGTGTGCCAAATTAGCCCCTTATTCTTATTACTCCTTTTTTGCTTGAAAGAATGACTGATAGACAAGCCGTGATTATTCAGACTTGCATATTTGCAGACATTTTCTCAAAAATGAACAAGGCTATCTTGTCACTTAAAGGAAGCTGATAGTATTTGTTGCAAATGATAACATGACTTGTTGGCAAGTGAAAATTAGAAATTTGGAAAATTTGCTGGTGCAGTAGCTCCCACCTGTAATCCCATCACTTTGGGAGGTCAAGGCAGGAGGATTGCTTGAGCCTGTGAGTTCAAGACTAGCCTGGGCAACATAGCGAGACCCTGTCTCTATATTTAAAAAAAAAAAAAAGGAAGAAATTTGGAAAATTTGTGTCTGCTACCATGAGCTTGACAAATTACCAGTACATAAGGAATTTCCGATGACATTAGTTGGTATATTAACAAACGTAATTTTAAAAAATATATGTTGTTCAATGGAATGTTTTAACATTTTGGAAGATCTACAGCTGGGCGCAGTGGCTCACACCTGTAATCCCAGCACTTTGGGAGGCCGAGATCGGTGGATCACGAGATCAGGAGATCAAGACCATCCTGGCTAACACGGTGAAACCCCGTCTCTACAGAAAATACAAAAAACTAGCTGGGCGAGGTGGCAGGCGCCTGTAATCCCAGCTACTCGGGAGGCTGAGGCAGGAGAATGGCATGAACCCGGGAGGCGGAGCTTGCAGTGAGCCCAGATCGCGTCACTGTACTCCAGCCTGGGTGACAAAGCTAGACTCCATCTCAAAAAATAACAAAAAACAAAAAACATTTTGGAAGATCTTTATAACTCCGTGAACAAATAATTTTCCAGTGGACCAGTGCTTGCATGTTACAAAATCATGCATAAAAGATTCATTCACATTGCAATGTAGGGGCACATGTTCCCAGGATCTCCTGAGGGCTGTGTCATGGGCCAAAAAAAAAGAAAGAAAAGGAAAAAAATTGCAAGATAGACCAATGGATTTTAATGTAATAGAATATGGAAAGTTCATTGATGCAATTTCAGATTCCACATTGTAACAACCATGACGCCTGGCTAATTTTTGTATTTTTAATAGAGATGGGATTTCACCATGTTGGCCAGGCTGGTCTCGAACTCCTGACCTCAAATGGGTCGCCTGCCTTGGCCTCCCAAAGCGCTGGGATTACAGGCATGAGCCACCGCGCCTGGCCGTGTAACAACTTTTATGAAGTTATGATGTGATGAGTTTTGGTGTAATGTTTTTCCTTCCTCTACCTAAAACCCTTCATGCCTTCCCATTGCTCTTAGAAAACACTCCCCAATCTGAAACATGACCTAAAAGCCCCCTGCCTTGTCTCATCTCTCACTTCTTACCCTCTCTGAGCTCCAGCCACATTGGTTTTCTTTCCCTTTTGTTAAACAGCTTTATTTTGAGATAAGCCATTAAATTTACTTGTTTTAAATGTGTGATTTAAATGTTTTCACAGAGTTTTACAGCTATCACCACAATCTAATTCTTTTTTTTTGAGACGGAGTCTCGCTGTGTTTCTCAGGCTGGAGTGCAGTGGCACAATCTCCACTCACTGCAACCTCCACCTCCCTGGGTTCAAGCAATTCTCCTGCCTCAGCCTCCCTAGTAGATGGGATTACAGGCACCCGCCACCACACCTAACTAGTTTTTGTATTTAATAGAGACGGGGTTTCACCATGTTAGCCAGGCTGGTCTAGAACTCCTGACCCCAAGCGATCCACCTGCCTCAGCCTTCCAAACTGCTGGGATTACAGGCATGAGCCACTGCGCCTGGCACCACAGTATATAATTTTAGAACATTTGCCTCACCCCAAAAAGAAATCTCGTGTCCATTAGCAGTAACTTAATATTTTCCCCTCTCCGCCACTTATCCCCAGTCCCCCTGCAACTACTAATTTCTGGTATAATATCAAGGAGGAATGATACCCACAATTCTGTGAAGAAGCTCTTAAAATACTACTCCCGCCGATCACAGTGGCCCATGCCTGTAATCCCAGCACTTGGGGAAGCCAAGGCAGGTGGACCATTTGAGGTCAGGAGTTCGAGACCAGCCTGGCCAACATGGTGAAATCCCGTCTGTACTGAAAAATACAAAATTAGCAGGACATGATGGCACACGCCTGTAATCCCAGCTATTTGGGAGGGTGAGGCAGGAGAATCACTTGAACCTGGGAGGTGGAGGTTGCAGTGAGCCGAGATCACACCACTGCATTCCAGCCTGATCAGCAGAGGGAGACTCCATCTCAAAAAAAAAAAAAAAAAAACTACTCCCTTTTCTACTTGCATTTCTGTGTATATGTAGCCTGGTGTTTTTGCCTTGTATTAGCCCTTTCTCTCACTGCTATAAAGAAGTACCTGCCTGGGCGCCATGGCCCATGGCTGTAGTCCCATCACTTTGGGAGGCTGAGACATGTGGATTACTTGAGGCCAGGAGTTCGAGACCAGCTTGGGCAACATGGCGAAACCTTGTCTCTACTAAAAATACAAAAATTAGCCAGGCACGGTGGCATGCCGCCTGTAGTCTCAGCTATTTGGGAGGCTGAGGTGGGAGAATCACTTGAACTCCGGAGGCGGAGCTTGTAGTGAGCTGAGATCGTGGCACTGCACTCTAGCCTGGGTGAAGAATGAGACCCTGTCTAAAAAAAAAACAAAAACAAAACAAAAAAAAGGCCAGCTCAGTGGCTCGTGCCTGTAATTCCAGCACTTTGGGAGGCTGAGGCGGATGATGGATCATGAGGTCAGGAGATCGAGACCATCTTGGCCAACATGGTGAAACTCCGTCTCTACTAAAAATACAAAAAAAAAAAATTAGCTGGGTGTGGTGGTGTGTGCCTGTAATCCCAGCCACTTGGGAGGCTAAGTCACGAGAATCGCTTTAACCCGGGAGGTGGAGGTTGCAGTGAGCTGAGATTGTGCCACTGCACTCCAGCCTGGTGACAGAGCGAGACTCCGTCTCAAAATAAAATAAAAAATAAAAATAAATGCCTGAAACTGGATAATTTATAAAGAAAAGAGGGTTCAGTTGGCTCACAGTACCACAGGCTGTACAGGAAGCATAGCAGCATCTGCTTCTCAGGAGACCTCTGGGAGCAACCCATGGCAGAAGGCAAAGCATGAGCTCTCTCTGTTGCCCAGGCTGGAGTGCAATGATGCGATCTCGGGTCACTGCAACCTCCGCCACCTGGGTTCAAGCGATTCTCCTGCCTCAGCCTCCCGAGTAACTGGGATTACAGACGCCCACTGCCAAGCCTGGCTAATTTTTTTGTATTTTTAGTAGAGACAGGGTTTCACCATGTTGGCCAGGCTGGTCTTGAGCTCCTGACTTCAGGTGATCCTTGTGTCTCGGCCTCCCAAAGTGCTGGGATTACAGACGTGAGCCATAGCGCCCGGTGGGGGGGTAACATTTCAGCATGAGATTTGGGTTCGGACACAGATCCAAACCATATCGTGCCTCAATCAAAATAATGTGTCGCAGTAAATTGAATACAAACACAGATATGTGAATCCAGCTGTCTTAAGGTAGACATTAAAGATATTTGCAGAATATAAAATCTGCCACTCTTCTTGCAAAAATGTTTTTTTGTTTTGAAAAATATATAGGTATCATTACATAACGCATAATTTATGATTATTTTGTTATAAATTAATATATCTAAACAATTTCTTAAGTTTATATGATAGATATAGCCCACATAAACAAAGGCTCTTGGCCAGGCACAGTGGCTCAGACTTGTAATCCCAGCACTTTAGGAGGCCAAGGTGGGAGTTCAAGACCAGCCTGGCCAACATGAAGAAACCCCGTCTCTACTAAAAATACAAAAATTAGCTTGGCGTGGTGGTACGTGCCTGTAGTCCCAGCTGCTTGGGAGGCTGAGGCACAAGAATCATTTGAACCCCGGAGGCAGAGGTTGCAGTGAGCCGAGATCGTGGTGCCACTGCCCTCCAGCCTGGGTGGTAGAGCAAGACCCCATCTCAAATAATAATAATAATGGCTCTTAATGACATCCTTAATACATTTTAAGAATCTAAAAGAGTATCATGTGACCCAGAGGTTTGAGAATTGCTCTGGGAGAGATCAGTGTCTAGAAAGTCAAAAACAAAATAATTTTGAGGCAACATGCATTTAAACAAGTATAAACTAGAACAGCTCTTAGCAAAACAGAATATCTGCATGCCCAAAGAGTTTATATACATGTGTATTTTCCTTCCATAATGCATCTTAGAAACTATAGTTTAAAACCATAGGTTGGCAAACCATGGCCAAATCTAGTGCTCTGCCTGTTTTGTAAATAAAGTTTTATGGGAACACAGTCACACTTATTTATTTATTTATCATTGGCAATTTTTTACTATAGCAGTGGAGTTGGATAGTTTCAACAGGAGACGCCTTATGATCTGCAAAGCCTAAAATATTTACTGTCTGGATCTTTTTTCCCCCTTCCTGAACCTATTAAATTCTCACTGTAGCCCTTTGAAGTCTTTAAATGTTTTATCTAAGTGCTTTGGTATGTTCTCTGAGCCTTGGACTATTAACCTTTTGGGTTCTCTTGTGCCACAGAATTTATAGTTTCATGATTTCTTGGGTTCCCACCCAAGGAATTAGTTTTCAAGGTTCCCTTTAAGGTAAACAAAGCTACAAAACTGGTTCTGTAGAAGAGAATACCATACCAGGAAAACCATATTTATCCCTCTAGACTTTTCTGTCTAAACTGCAAATGGTCAGAGACCAGAACCAGGATTTCTGCCCCAGTCAGTCATTTTTCCACTATACCATGGTTTTACCTCACACAGGAAGTGGCAAGAAGGGATTGAAAAGCAGTGAAATGGCAAATTTGGTTTTAAACATGCTTAGATTGAGGTGAGAATGGGATCTCATACTGAAATTAATTTATTAGTTTGTTGGGAATGTGAGAACCATATCTGGGGAAAAGTTCAAAGCTAGGTAAAAGGAGTTCTTAAGAGAGGTTTCTTGTAAATGTCTTAAGATTGTGAGTTTAGCCATGTTGCTTGTGCCATGTACCATGTCTTCTGAGTCCACACCAGACATATTTAAATAATTTAATGACTTGGATGATGGATCGTGTATACAAATATAGTAACTCAGAGGTTTTATTTGAGGGACCGAATAAGAGTTAGGTAGACACGGCTATATGTAATTCAGTCTAATTTTAGGCTCTTTCATTGTTTACTCATAAATTAACTGAATACCTTCTACCTGCAAGGTACTACTGTAGGCATTAGAAATACAACAGCTGATAAAACAAGAGCCCCTACTCTCGTGAAACTTAGTTGGGAAAACAACTAAAAATATAAGCATATTCTCTACTGTCTGGTGGTAAGTGCTATGAAAGAAAACAATTAGGCCAGGCATGGTGGCTCACATCTATAATTCCAGCACTTCAGGAGGCCAAGAAGGGAGGATCTCTTGAGGCCAGGAGTTCAAGACGAGCCTGGGCAACATAGTGAGACCCCACTTGTACAAAAAATTTTTTAAATTTAGGCCAGGCACATTGGGCCTGTAATCCCAGCACTTTGGGAGGCCAAGGTGGGTGGATCACCTGAGGTCAGGAGTTCAAGACTAGCCTGGCCAACATACTGAAACCCTGTCTCTACTAAAAATACAAAAAATTAGCAGGGCATGGTGGCTGGCACCTGTAATCCCAGTTTCTTGGGAGGCTGAGGCAGGAGAATCATTTGAACCCAGGAGGTGGAGGTTGCAGTGAGCTGAGATCACGCTATTGCACTCCAGCCTGGGCAAGAGGAGCAAAACTCTGTCTTGCGGGGGGGGCGGTGGGTTGGGGAGGGGGAGGCACAGGAATTGGCCAGGTGCAGTGGCTCACACCTTTAATGCCAGCACTCTGGGAGGCCAAAGCGGGCAGATAGCTTGAGCTCCAGAGTTCAAGACCAGCTTGGGCAACATGGCAAAATCCCGTCTCTACAAAAAATATAAAAATTAGCCAGGCATGGTGGTGCATACCTGTATTCCCAGCTACTTGGGAGGCTGAGGTAGGAGCATTGCTTGAGCCCAAGAGGCAGAGGTTGCAGTGAACCAAGATCATACCACTGCACTCCAGCCTGGTCGACAGAGTGAAACCCTATCTCAAAAATCAGTTAATCAAAAAAAATTTTTTTAATTAGCCAGGCATGGTGGCATGCACCTGTGGTCGCCGCTACTCAGGAGGCTGAGGTGGGAGGATCACTTGAGCCCCAGAGTTTGGGACTATAGCAAGCTGTAATCAAGTCACTGGCACTCCAGCCTGAACAACAGAGACCCTGTCTCTGAAAAGAACAAAAATGAGAAAAAAATCAAACAGGGTAAGAAGATAGAGATAAAGTGCAGGTTGTGGGCACTTCCCTGCACCTGCAGTTCTCCTACTTCTTCCATTTAGGAAAATAACAATAGTACCAAGTGGAATAACCTTGAATCTCCTTTAAGTTAAACCCCACCAAAAGGGGGGAAATCAGTTGCAGACTTTTCTACTTTTAAGGAGATTTGTGACAGTTTTCACACTCTTATCCTGATATTGTATCACAAGGTTACTAAGATGGAGAACTGCTGGTATAGGCAAAATAGCGAAATAAAACTAGTACGCTCCTTGAATAATCCATGCTTTCCCATTTAACCATGCCCAGTTTGTATATATATTTGGGACAAGTGAGAAAAATAAATAGTGCCAAAATGTGAAGCAGTATAAAATAGGAACTTGCCATATTTGGCCAGAAAGTGGATGAAATTGACTCTAAAGCAATTTTAATTGCATCAAGTACATTTTAAAAAACATTGTTACTATTACAAAAATCAAAGAATGTTGACACAATAGAAGTAGAAAAAACAAAAATCTCAGAAAATAGAACACTTTTTTCCATGAGTTAGTTGAAAACCTTATATACCAGTCAGTAGTCTGCAGACCAAAACATCATAGCAAGAAAATACTCAGCATTCTTTTTTGTTTTGTTTTTTTGAGACAGGGTCTTGCTCTGTCATCCAGGCTGAACTGCAGTGGCATGACCAAGGTTCACTGCAACCTTGCCCTCCCGGGCTCAAGTGATTCTCCCACCTCAGTTTCCCAAGTAGCTGGGACTACAGGCGTGCACCACCACACCCGACTAATTTTTTATTTTTTGTAGAGATGGGATGTCACCGTGTTGCCCAGGCTGGTCTTGAACTCCTGGGCTCAAGTGATCCACCTGCCTCGGCCTCCCAAATTGTTGAGATTACAGGTGTAAGCTGTTGTGCCCAGCCAGCATTCCCTTTCATTCATGCTCTTGTTCCTTTATCACTTCTGGCATTACCACCAAAATCTTTAGATGTTTATAGGGCTATAAATATTAAAGATGTTAGTTCACCAAATTTTTAAGGACCAGTACTTCCAGAATACAGAATTAATAAATTGAATAAGAATTACATTCAGGGCTGGGCACAGTGGCTCACACCTGTAATCCCAGCACTTTGGGAGGCTGAGGCGGGTAGATCACCTGAGGTCAGGAGTTTGAGACCAGCCTGGCCAACATGGCGAAACCCAGTCTCTACTAAAAATACAAACATTAGCTGGGTGTGGTGGCATGCACCTGTAGTCCCAGGTACTCGGGAGGCTGAGGCACAAGATCGCTTGAACCCAGGAGGTGGAGGTTGCAGTGAGACGAGATCATGCCACTGCACTCCAGCCTGGGTGACAGAGCAAGACTCTGTCTCAAAAAAAAAAAAAAAGAATTCAGGGCCAAGCAAAGGTGGCTCATACCTGTAATCCCAGCACTTGGGAGGCTGAGGGGGGCAAATTGCTTGAGCTCAGGAGTTCAAAAAACCAGCCTGGGCAACATGGCAAAACCCTGTCTCTTCAAAAAATACAAAAATTAGCCTGGTGTGGTAGCATCTGCCTGTAGTCCCAGCTCCTTGGGAGGCTGAGATGAGAGGATGGCTTAAGCCCAGGAGGTAGAGGGTGCAGTGAGCCGAGATCATGCCACTGCACTCCAGCCTGAGTAACAGAGCCAGACCCTGTCTACAAAAAAAAAAGAATTACATTTAGAACCTGGCTACCTACCTTGTATAAATGGCTAATTGCAAATAGGTTATCTTTTTTTTTTTTGAGATAGGGTCTCACTCTGTTGCCCAGGCTGAGTGCAGTGGTACAATCATGGCTCACAGCATCCTCAATCTTACGGGCTCAGGTGATCCTCCCACCTCAGCCACCCAAGTAGCTGGGACTACAGGCGTGCACCACCCATTGCCTGGTTAATTTTTGTATTTTTTGTAAAGACAGAGTCTCACTGTATTGCCCAGGCTGTTCTCAAACTCCTGGATGCATGTGCTCCTCCCACCTCTGTCTCCCAAAGTGCTGGGATTACTGGCTTGAGCCACTGCACCTGGCCACAGAAAGTGTTTTATTTTTATTTATTTATTTTTACCTTTATGGTTTGTCTCTGGGATGCAAAAAGTATCTTTATGATAAGGATAGTGTCACTTAAAATTTGTACAGTGTCCCCCTTGTGATAGTTTTGATACTATACAGATAATAGATTATACTCCTTAAATTGGTCTTTTTGGCATGAATTGTACACTGTGCCTTTCTTTGTACTTTGCAATTCTCTGTCAAAATCTGCTAAGGGGGCAGTTAGCCATTTGAATAGATTACTCTTGCTGCCAACATGTACTTTTTGCCACTCTAATAACTGATATCACTTATTGTTTGGGTATTGTCTAATATTAGAAATACTCACCTGTGTGTGGTGGATGATGCCTGTAATCCCAGCACTTTGGGAGGCCAAGGTGGGTGGATTGCTTGAGCCTAGGAGTTCGAGACCAGCCTGGGCAACATGGTGAAACTTGTCTCTACAAAAAACACAAAAATTGGCCAGGTGCGGTGGCTCACGCCTGTAATCCCAGCACTTTGGGAGGCCCAGGTGGACAGATTATGAGGTCAGGAGATCGAGACCATCCTGGCTAACATGGTGAAACCCCGTCTCTACTAAAAAATACAAAATAATTAGCTGGGCATAGTGGCACGTGCCCGTAGTCCCAGCTACTCAGGAGGCTGAGACAGGAGTATTGCTTGAACCCAGGAGGTGGAGGTTGCAATGAGCTGAGATTGTGCCATTGCACTCCAGCCTGGGCAACAGAGTGAGATTCTATCTCAAAAAAAATACAAAAATACAAAAATTAGCCAGGCATGATGGCGCATGCCCATAGTCCCAGCTACGTGGGAAGCTGAGGTAGGAGGATCACTTGAGCCCAGGAGGTCAAGGCTGCAGTGAGCCTTGATCACAGCACTGCACTCCAGCCTGGGCAACAGTGAAAGCCTGTCTCAAAAAGAAAAAAAAGTAAGAAAGAAAAGAAAAAGGAAGTGGACACTATTATTTCCAGTAAGAACTCTATCAGCTACATCACCATGAAGTTATGAAGATTTAATCAGATGTTATATAAATTGGTCCAGATAGTGAAATCATCAAGAAGGGGTTTTGAAATAAAAATATATTTCTACTTTTGGTATTTAAAATAAAAACTTTGCCTAATTATACTGTGCCTTGAAATTTTAGCTAATGACACTGTGAAACTATTCTAATTTAGCAAGATATGCTTAGAAGCATTCAAAATGTAAAAACTGGGATTTCTAGTTTTTTTAGAGATATTTATTTATGCATTATTCTGTATGACAAAATTTTACTGAATTTAATTATAAATGACTGGATGCATTTCTTGAGGGTTTCTTATTTAAATAGAGAAAGAAGTACTATGGGGAAACACTTGTTCCTCTGCCGTGGTAATTAGCAAAAAACAATATTACAGCCAACCAAAATGCATTCATTCGTTAGCATATAGTGTTTGATGCAGGATAAAAATGTTGCTAATGATGTTAAATAAATTAGTACCAGAGCAAATTACCCAGCCTGGTAGGGATAATGTACAGATGTTTCTAACATTAAAGCTTGGGGGTACTTGCTAGATTCTATTTCAATAATGAAACACATGAAGAACCACTTTTGTGAGCAACCAGAGATATCCACAAAGATATATTCTCAACAGTAAATCACGTACTTAACTTTTTTGAATGTTTGCGGAAAAACTAAACAAAACCACTGATGGACGGCTTTGACTGGAATTAAACAAAAAAATAAATGGGGAGTTAGGGAGAGATAACACCATGTGTGAAATTTATTTACTACATTATTTCTAGAAAACTATGATGACAAAAGAGATGAATGCCAGATTGCAAATTGGAAGACCTTCAAATTACAGTAAGGGTGAAGGTGATAATCATCTTTTATGATGCAAAGATTCTACAAAGAGGATTCATTGACTCTGTTGTAGCAAAATACTTTGATAAAGCTGAACAACTTTTAAAAGCGAGTCATACATTTTTTCTCCTTTCTCCCTTTCTCTGTTTCCTTTCCTTTCCTTCCTTCCTTCCTTCCTTCTTTCCTTCCTTCCTTCCTTCCTTCCTTCCTTCCTTCCTTTTTTGACAGAGACAGAATTGCTTAGTCACCCAGGCTGGTCTCGAACTCCTGGCCTCAAACAATCCTCCCACCTCGGCCTCCCAATATTTTGGGATTACAGGTGTGAGCCACCTTGACTGGCCTATTTTTCTTTTATGAAAAATAAAGTGTTCCAAGTCTGTTTATCTTTTTTATAAAGATAAATGGTTGTCTGCTTACCAGATACTTTTACAAAGAATTTATACTGAATCTGCCCCTTCATGCTTAAGGAAAGCTTACTTAACAAGATGTCAGAAAATAGCCAGTTTTTGAAAGAAACTCATGCAATGAAGAGTGTATTCTGACAAATTTACATCATTGCGTGATTTGTTATTAAAGAGCATTTGTATGTTAGATGTGAAAATCCTCATATCTGCCCAGCTTGGGAGCAATTTTCTAACAGAAAAATAGCCTAACAGCCCAGATTCCAGAGCATGAGTACATGGGATCCAATTCCAGTTCTAACGCTTGACTAATGATGTGATTTGGGGGTTGGTTAGTAATCACTTGTGCCTCCCTTTTCTCATCTACAAAATGGAGAGAATAGCATTTACCTAGGGTTACTCTGAGAATTTAAATGGAACTATGTAGGTAATAGCTATAGACCAGATGTAAAATTTTGTCTTTTTAGTGAATTCACTTGTTAAAAATACAAAAAAAACTATCTCACCCATGGTAATAATAAGAACAAAATGATGATGATGATAATAATAATAATAATAATAATAATAAAGTAGAAAAGTACCAAAAAATGTAGAACTTTCTGATCAAGCAGAAACAATATATTGATGTTAAAGAAGATTAAAATTTACTGGCTGAATTTTCACAAAAACTTTTGCATAGTTGGAGAATTAGATTGAAAAATTAGTGTCATATTTCAGTAAGCGTGGCCAGTCATGTGTCTTCCATTTTGATCTTCTTACTTTTTCAAATATAACAATATTTAATACCAAATATTAAAATGAATGGATTTAGAAGATATTCAAAAGAATGAAGCATGTACATTCATATTGCTATCACTAAAAATAGTTATAGTTTACAAATGTATACACTATCGGTGTAGTAGAATGTGTATAAAATTTATAAACAAACATTTTGGGGTATATGCTCAATTTTTTCCCATAGAAGTATGAGAACAACAAGCTTATTTAACCCACTGTTACAAGAGTGATAGCAGACCCCTTTATCTGGCATATTTACTCAGGTATTTAAGTGAGTTACCATATATTCCATATATTGATTAGCAATTGGGTATTGGCACTGCTTATTTGCTTATTTTGAGTAACTCCTAATGAGATATTAGAATTTTTGGAACTTATTCATCATAATTTCCTAAGGAATTATCGATCTGTCTTATTCAGTATATATCTTTAGCAGTTTTAGAAAGTTGTAATGGTGGGTCTAATGATTGTTTATCAAAGCTTTTTCGTCATCTAGATTTTTTTGTTTGTTTGAGACAAGGTCTTGCTCTGTCGTCCAAGCTGGAGTGCAGTGGTGCAATCTTGGCTCACTGCAACCTCGACCTCCTGGGCTCAAGTGATCCTCCCACCTCAGTCTGCCGAGTAGCCAGGATTACAGGTGTGCACCACTATGCCCAGCTAATTTTTTATTTTTTGTAGAGACAGAGTTTTGCCATGTTGCCCAGGCTGGTCTCAAACTCCTGGCCTCAAGTGATCGGCCCCCCTCAGCCCCTCCGAAGTGCTGGGATTACAAGCACGTACCACCGCATCCAGCTCATCATCTAGATTTAAAAGAATGGAGCCAGCTGGGCGCAGTGGCTCATGCCTGTAATCCCAGCACTTTGGGAGGCCGAGGCGGGCGGATCACGAGGTCAGGAGATCGAGACCATTCTTGCTAACACGGTGAAACCCCGCCTCTACTAAAAATACAAAAAATTAGCCGGGCATGGTGGCGGGCGTCTGTAGTCCCAGAAACTCGGGAGGCTGAGGCAGGAGAATGGCGTGAACCCCAGAGGCGGAGCTTGCAGTGAGCTGAGATTTTGCCACTGCACTCCAGCCTGGGTGACAGAGCAAGACTCTGTCTCAAAAAAAAAAAAAAAAAAGAATGGAGCCATTTGCTGTTCCAGGTGCAAATATTGTTTGTAGTCCCAGTGGATATGTATTCATTGTCATTTAACTCATTCCTCTTTTAGGAGTGTTATGGTGTGTGTATGTATACATGCACATATGTGTGCACACATGCCTATACATGTACTTAACATATAACACAGACAAAGATTTTTTTCTAATGGGACTATATTATAGCCTACTTTGTTGGTAATATCTGTATTATGTATATAAGATGGAAAGAAGACATAGTGTGAAATTTTAATGAAAGCTAATAGGAAAATTTACATACAGATTTTTTGAGATGACTTCTGATACGTTGAGTGATGACTGTTTTGAATAATTTCAGAGGTTTTGGGTTAAAGGTCGTTTGCTTCATGCAGCATCTGAACCCCTGCTAATTTCAAATGCTAGACAGGCTTCCTCAAAAGCATATTTCTATCAGTGCCGATCATGAAGCATTCAAATAAAGGGAAGTAGATATTCTGTTGAGAATATAATGAAATATCTCTTATTCTCTTGCTTTTAAGAAGCTTATATTACTATTAGAAAACTGGGAACACTTGAACACATGGAAAGGTATAGCCATACTGGAAATGTCCCAAGGAAGTTTGTGACAAATGGCCAAATCTTTGTCGGTTTTAAATGTTTTGAGATGCAAGATTATATGTATTTAGGGGAAAGGAAAAGGGGGACAGTGATACAGATAAAGCAAATGGAGTGGAACGTGAGCTGGGTCAGAAAAAAAAAATGAGTACAGGCCATTTCAGGCATTGAACATCGGTAGGGGAGCAGATGATTCAGGTGCAAAGAAAATCACTCCAGCACTTTGTTCTGAGAAAAAATCCACAGTCAGTGCAGCTTGGTCAAAAACAGGAATGTTCAAAGAGATACCAGTCTTGTAGGAATCAAATGCTCATATGTATGAATAAAGGAATATAAGGTTGAGATCAATTTGTGGAAGACATCATATGTCATATAAGGAAGTTAGACCTTGTAAAAGGTAGGAAGTATCTGCAGCGGTTTTTTTTTAAAGTAAGAATGAAAATTAATTGGATTGATAAGATACATTGGGAAGGAAACTTGAAGATAAGAATTTTTTCTTTTTTTTGAGATGGAATTTCGCTCTTGTTGCCCAGTCTGGAGTGCAATGGTGTGATCTCGGCTCACTGCAACCTCCACCTCCCGGGTTCAAGCGATTCTTCTGCCTTAGCCTCCCGAGTAGCTGTGATTATAGGCATGCACCACCACGCCTGGCTAATTTTTGTATTTTTAGTAGAGATAGGTTTTGTTGTGTTGGCCAGCCTGGTCTCAAACTCCTCACCTCAGGTAATCCACCCACCTCAGCCTTCCAGGTGCTGGGGTTACAGGCATGAGCCACCGTGCCCAGCCAATAAGAATTTTTCCTAATGTCTCACTTGCGTGTCATTCTCCTATTAGATTATAGCGCAGTTGCTATCAGTAAAGACTTGTATTTAGTTATGTATACTTGGCTCCTAAAACAGTGTCTGACACATAGTAGTTATTTTATAAATCTTGGTTGTATGAAGACCATTTAAGAGAAGACCAGTTTAATTATCCACTCAGTTCTATGGTAGAGCCTGACAACAAGTTAGGGAAAAAAGAACTGGTAACAAGGAAGCCAGAGCTTTATGCTACCAGCTTCCTTCAAAAGTCTTAGCTAAAGTGGAGCTGCTAAGAAGTAAGATGTTTGCTTCAGTAGTATGGCCAGGGCAAATAGCAGTATATATCACATATTGATTTTAAAGCTTTTCATAAGCTGTTATTTTATTTAATCTTATCAGGATGGGTGTTCTTGTTAATAACTTTATTTTATTTTATTTTTTTGAGATGGAGTCTTGCCCTGTCACCCAGGCTGGAGTGTAATGGCGTGGTCTTGGCTCACTGCAACCTCCGCCTCCCAGGTTCAAGCGATTCTCCTGCCCCAGCCTCCCGAGTAGCTGGGATTATAGGCGACTGCCACCACGCCTGGCTAATTTTTGTATTTTTAGTAGGGATGGGGTTTCAGCCTGTTGGCCAAGGCTGGTTTCAAATTCCTGACCTCAGGTGATCTGCCTGCCTCGGCCTCCCAAAGTGCTGGGATTACAGGTGTGAGCCACCTTGCCTGACCTATTGTTAATTACTTTTAAAGGCAGTAGTAAAATCAAATAATATTTAAGCCTAATCTAAGATAATCTTTTTCTACAGATTTTTAGTTACAAATCCCCAGATATTTCCGTGTAAACATAATTTTTATTATTTTTTCAAAGTCTCCCTTCTTAAAAAAGAAAAATCTTATTTATATATACTACTTTGTAGTTAACAGAGTCTTTTCACTTTTTGTTTTAATTCTTAAAATAACCTTATATGAGATTAGTAGGAATTTTTGTCCATATGACAATTGGGGAAAAGGGTTTAGAATGATTTAGCCCAAAGCCACATAGCTAATGTATGATTAAATTTGTATTTAGAGTTAAATGTAGGGAGACTAAGAGGTTATTTGCGAGGGTAAACTGGATCAGAGCTGGAATTTAGTCCTAGTTTCACCGCTGTATCCTATGATGCTCTTAGACGCTCTTTTGAGATGGAGCCTCTCTCTGTCACCCAGGCTGGAGTGCAGTGGCGCAATCTCAGCTCACTGCAGCCTCCGCCTCCCGGATTCAAGCGATTCTCCTGCCTCAGCCTCCCGAGTAGCTGGGACTACAGGCACGTGCCACTACACCTGGCTAATTTTTTGTATTTTTAGTAGAGACAGGGTTTCACCGTGTTAGCTAGGATGGTCTCCATCTCCTAACCTCATGATCTGCCCGCCTCGGCCTCCCAAAGTGCTGGGGTTACAGGCGTGAGCCACCGTGCCCGGCCTCTTAGACACTCTTCTTTGTTTTTTTTTTTTGGAGTTTTTTTGAGACAGGGTCTCACCCTGTTACCCAGGCTGGAATACAGTGACATGATCACAGCTCACTGCAGCCTCAACCTCCCAGGCTTGAGTGATCCTCCCACCTCAGCCTGCATGCCGCCACCCCCACTGATTTTTTTTTTTGAGAGAGAGAATCTCCGTGTGTGTTGCCCTGGCTGGTCTCATACTCCTGAGCTCAAGTGATCCTCCCACCTCAACCTTCCAAATTGCTGGGATTACAGGTGTGAGCCACCACACTCAGCAATCTTAAACACTTTTTATGGCCTCAGTTTCTATGTGTAAAATGGGGATACCTACTTTAGTTCCTGTGGACCTGCAGTGTCCAGTATGGTGGCCACTTGCCACGTGTGGATAGTGAGCACTTAAAATGTGACTAGTTCAGCTGGGCGCGGTGGTCACGCCTGTAATCCCAGCACTTTGGGAGGCCGAGGTGGGTGGATCACCTGAGGTCGGAAGTTTGAGACCACTCTGACCAACACAGAAAAACCCTGTCTCTACTAAAAATACAAAATTAGCCGGGCATGGTAGCGCATGCCAGTAATCCCAGCTTCTCAGGAGGCTGAGGCAGGAGAATCGCTTGAACCCAGGAGGCAGAGGTTGCGGTGAACTGAGATTGCGCCATTGCACTCCCGCCTGGGCAACAAGAGTGAAACTCCGTCTCAAAAAAAAAAAAAAAAAAAAAGTGACTAGTCCAAATTGAGATTGCTGTTAAGTGTAAAATACGTGCCAGATTTCGAAGACTTACTTTGTTTTCTTTTACATACTATCTTATTGTGTTGCTTTTTAAATATGAGTTCCTTGTTGAAATGACAGTATTATAGGATACGTTGTGTTAAATATTTAAATTGTCACCTATTTTAACTTAAAAATGTGTCTACTAGAAATTTTTTAAAATATGTATGTGGCTTGCATTATATTTCTGTTGGCCAGCACTGCTCTAGACCAAGGATAGCAAACTCTGATACCCCAAATCCAGCCAGATGCCTGTTTTTGTAAATAAAATTTTATTGGAACGTAGTCACACCCCTTTGTTTATAAATTGTATGTGGCTGCTTTCATGCTATATGAGCAGAGTTATGTGGTTGCTCCAAAACCCTATGGCTTGCAAAGCCTAACATATTTACTGTTTGATCCTTTGCAGAAAAAGTTTGCTGCCTCTGCTCAACTGTAATTGACAGATGTTCAATGTGTTATCTTTACTTAAGAGTGGCTATGGTAAAGACAAAGAAAGTAGAATCATGGTTGCCAGTGAGAAAAGAGGAGCTGGGAGTAAACACTAATCATCACAGAGTTTCTTTTTTGGGATTAAATAATAATTTTGAGGCTGGGAGCAGTGGCTCACGCCTATAATCCCAACACTTTGGGAGGCCAAGGCAGATCACTTGAGGTCAGGAGTTCGAGACCAGCCTGGCCGACATGGTGAAATCCCATCTCTGTTAAAAATATAAAAATTATCTGGATGTGGTGGTGGGCACCTATAATCCCAGCTACTCGGGAGGCTGAGGCGGGAGAATCACTTGAACCTGGGAGGCAGAGGTTGCAGTGAGCTGAGATCATAGCACTGCAGTCCAGCTTGGGTGACAGAGCAAGACTCTGTCTCAAAAAAAAAAAAAAATAATAATAATAATTTTGATAGTTGTGCAATTTCATATATACTAAAAACCACTGAATTGTGCACCTTTAAAAGGGTGAATGTTATGGTATGTGGATGGTATCTCCACATATCTTTTTTTTTTTTTAAGTGGATGTGAGGCTAGTTTAGTACATGTAATAAAGCAGTATATTAATTATACATACTGTAATAAAACAGTATATTAAACATACATGTTAATGATAATGAAAACATGCAGCAAAATGAACAAATGCAAATCAATTATGAGGTCAGTTAAAAAATTAGTTTTTTAATGTAATCTCTTGTCAAAGACAATTTTTAATCACTTTGAAGAGATCATGTCACTTGAGAATATATGCAAGTTTTTTATTGATAGGAAAAGCAATTTTCTGTCATTGCTTACTCACTTGCTCAAATTCATTTACTGCCTTTAAAATAGTGTGCAGTACTTTGGGAGGCCAAGGCGGGCAGAGCACAAGGTCAGGAGTTTGAGACCAGCCTGGCCAACATGGTGAAGCCCTGTCTCTACTAAAAATACAAAAATTAGCCAGGCGTGGTGGCAGGTGCCTGTAATCCCAGCTACTCCTGAGGCTGAGGCAGGAGAATTGCTTGAACCCAGGAGGTGGAGGTTACAGTGAGTCGAGATGGTGCCACTGCACTCCAGCCTGGGCGACAGAGCAAGACTCCATCTTGGAGAAAAAAAAAAAAAAAGATAGTGTGCAGTAATACATACATAGCTGATCTCAATAAATAGCTAAATAAGTGAATACAAAGTATAAAAATACTATTTTATAAACGTTAATTCTCTTTTGGAAGCACTTATCGAAATACAGAAATTATGGCTTATTTCGTTTTTAGCAAGCTTTTGAAAGGATAGAATAATATTAGCAGAAGAGAATTGGAATATCATTCGAAAACAGCCATAGCTTGTATGCGTATAGGTATTTTATCTGGATTGAATTATTAAACATCTATATACAAATCCTAGGTATTTTCACATTGCTTTGAAACTGACAAAATATTACCTGCTATGTACAATTGACTCACTAATTTGTTATACATAGGATATAGCAACAATCTGCTTTATGCAATCCAAAAACCAATAATGACCACATAATTTTTCATCTGAACATGTCGCAATAGGTTTTAATTTTTTGCTTCGAAAACACCGTTATTACAGTACCTTATTTATGATGTAACTTATATTAGCATGATGTGGAAGGGCACAGGCTTTGGAGCCAGACAGACCTAGTTCCTAATTATGACTTACTTTACTAACAATATGATGTGGTACAATTTAGTTAATATTTAACACCTCTAAGTTTTCATTTCCTCATCTCTAAAATGGGGCTAATACCTTCTCCAGCAAGTTTCTTTTAAGGAATAAATAAGAAAATGAGTACAGAATACTTAACATATAGTAACCACTCACTCAATGGTAACCTCATATGATTATTATTGCCACTTAATATGTTAAGTTTTTTAAATTAAACATTAAATTTTTTTAGTTGTCAGCATCATACATTTCATTATGTATTTTACTGACTCCTACTTATTCAAAAACATAACGAAATATTAAGTAACATTCTATTTTACTTTCAGTCAAAGAAAAATAAGAAGAAATCAAAGTCAGATGCTAAAGCAGTGCAAAACAGTTCACGCCATGATGGAAAGGAAGTTGATGAAGGTACTTGAGCAAGGGAAAGGACTGTAGAAAAATTTTTAATCCTTTTTTATCAAAGTGTATTATATAAAAGCTGCATTTGTTTTACTTAATTTTGTATTTAGCTCTTTTTTATTACTGTAGACCTTAATATATAGAGCTGTGACACTGTTAGGAAACACTTTTGTTAAGGATCCAGTAGTGCTTTTTCTGAAGGGAACTGCCTTGAAATTTAAAGTCAAGCTCAGTATTTTGAGCAATTAAAAAGTCATTCATCTTGTCTTTGTCTCCTGGAATTATGATTTGTTTGCTTTTCCCCCGTGGTTCTTAAATATACCATTCCTGAAAGACTTCGTACAAAATTTTAGTCATTTATTATCACCACCTAATAAACCCATTTATTAGTGATTATATATAATACTCCTATCACTTCTACCTAGCAAGATAAAAAAAGATAGACAAGATGACTTATATATATCACATTTTCTAAACCATAGATGACAGATTTGATAAAAATTACCAGAATAAATAATAGCAGTTGCCTAAAACAACATAATGAAATTAGAACACGTTCTTAGGATGAGTTAATATAATCAACACTCTTGGTTTTAGCTTAACATCTAAATTTATCATGATATTTTATGTGCTCCACCCCATTTTCTCCCCCCAAACTATAACTTTTTTGTCTTCCCCTTACTGAATAACATTTTTTTTCTGGGGCTATGTCAGGAGCCTGGGAAACTAAAATTAGTCACAGAGAGAAACGACAGCA
This sequence comes from Hylobates moloch, assembly GCF_009828535.3. Classification (NCBI taxonomy): domain Eukaryota; kingdom Metazoa; phylum Chordata; class Mammalia; order Primates; family Hylobatidae; genus Hylobates; species Hylobates moloch. The sequence continues at coordinate 77,949,251 of NW_026652284.1, forward strand.
GCGTAAACGTGATAAGGTGCTGACTGATTCTGGTTCATTGGATTCAACTATCCCTGGGATAGAAAATACCATCACAGTTACCACCGAGCAACTTACAACCGCATCATTTCCTGTTGGTTCCAAGAAGAATAAAGGTATATTAGTGGAACATAACACAGTGGTACATCAAATCAAACTCCTTTTATTCAGATGTACAAAATATCATTATGTCAAAATCTGACTATTTTGAATGCTAACGTCATTGTGCTGATATACCCTTCTTCATGAGAGTATTGTGAACCATGTATCGGTTTACCGAATACCAGCAGTGTTACTTGTTACATATTGCCTGATGACTGGCCTATTAAATTAAAATTTGCCTTTCTGCTTTGAGTCATATGAGAAAATGATGTTTCCCCTTTTCTAGTGTGTATCACTTTGCCCCAACTCTCTTGCATCTCTGTTCCTTAGAGTGGTTAAGACATTTATTAAATGAAATGATTTATCACCATTTTGCATGTTGAGAGCTTTCATTCCAAGATGAATCATGCATGTTCTGGTTAGTGCAGGTTGTGTCTGGATTTCTTATCACCCCAGCTTTTTGAGAATATCATAAATGTTTGATAGAGCTAGACCAGAACTTCAAAGATTGAGCTAATGTTCTTTCTCTCAAGTATTCATATTTCAGATGTTCATACTATCCAACACTGGTGGCTTCTTGGTAGCCCACTCTTTACATTACCGTCATTTTTACCCTGGAGACACCAGTCTGCAAAGTGATACTGTTCAATTTGCTGGAAGGCATTGGCGTGTCTTCCTTGTCTTTTTGTTAATGACCTTCCCACCTCCCCACACCTTAGTTGTTTCTAGACCATTTTCTTAGCCTTGTTACCTTTTATTTTTTGCTTGATAACTTGGTGGAATTTATTGCCATGGTACAGCAATGACTTCTACTTACCCATTTTCACTGTTACATATTAGCTATGCTTTAGTATTTTTGTTGATTCTTTCTCGCTGTCTTGTGCATGCCATCCTTGCTAGCACAATCCTATGTCATGCTGATTTTTTTAAACATTGTGATCATTATGCTTTTTAGTGTCAGAGAAATAGTATTTTTGTGTTATAATGTGTATTCTCACCTCTTGCCATATTTCCTAAGTCCTGGTCCCAAATACTGGCAAAGTTCTTCATAAGTTGATGTGTTTGTTTCCAGGATTATTGAAAAGGCAGCCGGTGTTGTTGAGAGGTGGCAAAGTTGAATCCAATTACAGAGCCCAATACTCCAGTTCCTACTTAAAATAATCTTGATAACTGTTGTAGAATAGCAAACTCTGTCTGTACATAGGCAGTTTTCCAGTTTCTTTATTGGCATTTTAGTTGACTAAGAACATGGTAACCAGAAAACTCAGTTCCTCACCAACAAGTGAAATGTGTTGTAAAATTGACTTTTTTCCAGTGGAAGAATTTAGCACTTGAAGGAGCAATTTATAATAGATAAGTAAAAATTAATTTATGTGTTACTCCTAATTTAATGTGCATAGTGCCCTATTTAGTATTAAATAAATTTTATTTCTATTTTAACCAGGTGATTCTCATCTAAATGTTCAAGTTAGCAACTTTAAATCTGGAAAAGGAGATTCTACACTTCAGGGTGAGAGCAATTACATGTAACTTAAATTGAAGGCCCATCAAAATAGAAATTTATATACATACCTCTTTCCTCAAATGAATGACACAAAAGGAAAGAAAAAAGTCTTAAAATGATTTTTAATTAATAAAGTAACATAATCACAGTCCAGAGATTTTGGAAAATAAATAAAAAGAAAAATCACACCCACTTCTAACAATCTTTGAGATGTGCTAGTCTTTTTTCCCCCACATATAAAAACATTCAGTAGTCGCTTATATGCAACTTTGAATCTTGTTTATATCACTTAAGTCAGTAGAGAAGAAAGATTTTTGTTGGGCTTGGGTTTAATATAGCATATATCGGATAAAATACTTGATGCTTGTATGTTAAAAAAAAAAAAAAAATGCCTTAGTTCCTATAATGTTTTAACTGCTTCCTTGACAGTCAAGTATCAAATATTTCACAATGGACTATAGTCTAAAGTTTTTCATTGCTTTATAAATAGAAAATATGTTTTATTTACTCATTTATGATAAAGATCGAATTAAGTAGAGTGTTATGCCTGACCTGAAAACCAAAGTGTCGTAGTAAAATAAATTTGGAAATGAAAAAACACCTTCTTATTTCAGGCTTTTTTTTTTTTTTTTGGAGATGGAGTTTCACCCTTGTTGCCCGGACTGGAGTGTAATGGCATGGTCTTGGCTAACTGCAACCTCCACCTCCTGGGTGCAAGCAATTCTCTTGCCTCAGCCTCCCGAGTAGCAGGGGTTACAGGCACCCGCCACCATACCTGGCTAATTTATGTATTTTTTAGTAGAGATGGGGTTCACCTTGTTGGCCAGGCTGGTCTCAAACTCCTGACCTCAGGTGATCCACCCACCATGGCCTCCCAAAGTGCTGAAATTACAGGCATCAGGCTTTTTTTTTTTTTTAAACAGAGTTTTGCTTGTTGTCCAGGCTGGAGTGCAATGGCACAATCTCGGCTCACTGCAACCTCCGCCTCCTGGGTTCAAACAATTCTGCTTCAGCCTCCCGAGTAGCTGGGATTACAGGCACTTGCAACTACTTGCCTGGCTAATTTTGTGTTTTTAGTAGAGGCAGGGTTTCACCATGTTGGCCAGGCTAGTCTTGAACCCCTGACCTCAGGTCATCCGCCTGCCCCCAGCCTCCCAAAGTGCTGGGATTACAGGCGTGAGCCACTGCGACCAGCCTCATTTCACGCTTTTCAGTGCTTGCTCTTAGCACTGTCAGCTTCCTTCATGCCCATGGTTCTCAACCTTGGCTACACATTAGTTATCCAGGAAGCTTAAAAAAACAACACGTACACACATGTATGTAAAAAGAAACATGTACTTATCTATACACACACCTATGTGTATTTGTGTGTGTGTACATACGTACACTGTACATACATATTGATACCTGGGCTCTACCACAAAGATTCTGATTTTAGTTGGTCTGGTCTGAGGCTCCAGAGTCTATTGTTAATAAATTTTTCAGTTAATTTTAATGTGCAGCCAGGTTTTAGAATCATTGCTTGATACATAATGTAATACATATAAATAATTAAGGAAAGAACATGTAATTAAGGAAATGTCTTCATATTCTTAGTGGGTGAGTATTCAGAATATGTGCCATTTTCCTGTTTGTTCTGTTGTACTTCCTTTGAGCAAGTCATTCTGCTGTGAACAACTTTGTTAGTATATATGTTATGTTCAAGCCTCCTGTTTTTAAATTAAGGCAATCCTTGGTGATCAAACGATAGTAGGGGAAGTGAGTAATAAATATAAGTCAAGCAATCATAGAAATGTGAAAATATCCCAGTTTTAAGAAGTCACATACCTGTTTTTTAATCTTCATTTTCTTTTCTTTAAGTTTCTTCAGGATTGAATGAAAACCTCACTGTCAATGGAGGAGGCTGGAATGAAAAATCTGTAAAACTCTCCTCACAGATCAATGCAGGTGAGGAGAAGTGGAACTCCGTTTCACCTGCTTCTGCAGGAAAGAGGAAAACTGAGCCATCTGCCTGGAGTCAAGACACTGGAGATGCTAATGCAAATGGAAAAGACTGGGGAAGGAGTTGGAGTGACCGTTCAATATTTTCTGGCATTGGTAAGAAGTGTTAGAAAAATTTGTTTATTTAAAATTACTAATCTTGTACATTTTTAATTTTTCAGAAATAGGAAAAAAACTATGAATAGAAAAATAAGTACTGCTCTGCAGAAATAATAGTAATAACTCATCTCACATCCTTTTTGTAGAGCAGGGTGGGAATTAAATAAGTAAATAACATTTATCATTTACTCTTTACATAGTGCTTTCACATACTTTATCACATTTGATTATCAACGTAGCTAACTGGTGTAATTATATATTCTTAGTGATGTGATACATGTAATGTGTGAGTAGACTTTTTGATTAATTTCAACAATTCTGTTGAGTCTAAATAAAAATAGTAAATGGAAGTACAGTTGATAACATCCACTTATAGAGTATTTTACAGTCTGCAAGCTGCCTATTTATAATGAAATTTTCCTCTGGATTTTAATATAAAGACCAGTAGTTGAGAAGTTTATTTCTGTTGAGAGCCATCAAGTTAAAAGCAACTTAATTTGTGTGTGTGTGTGTGTGTGTGTGTGTGTGTGTGTGTGTGTATTGTAGAAAAGAAATCCCCATTACGTGTGGGAAATTGCAAAATGATAAGGAAAATCCCACAGTTACCACTGTGCCACTTAGTGACAACCACTGTTACTTATATTTCTTCTCCCTCCCTTTCTCCTGCCCGCAACTGTGTATAGTGTTTTTTGTTGTTTTTTGTTTGTTTAATGGAGTCTCGCTCTGTCTCCCAGGCTGGAGTGCAGTGGCGCAATCTCAGCTCACTGCAACCTCCACCTCCCGGGTTCAAGCGATTCTCCTACCTCAGCCTCCCGAGTAGCTGGGATTACAGACATGTGTCACCATTCCTGGCTAATTTTTCTGTTTTTTAGTAGGGACGGGGTTCTGCCATGTTGGCCAGGCTGATCTTGAACTCCTGACCTCAGATGATCTGCCAGCCTCGGCCTCCCAAAGTGCTGGGATTACAGGCGTGAGCCATCGTGCCCGGCCTATAGTTTTGCTTTGGTATTTTTGTTTTTGATGTAACTCAAATTGAATATTCATGTTTGTGTCTCCCCTAGTCCCCACTTAACATTGTAACATAAACATGTTCCTTACTTTTTGTAAGTATGTTTAATGGCCCTATAATGTTTAAGGATAGCATAACTTACTTAACTATTCCCACATTATTCAAGAAGTAATTTTCCTTTTTTTTTTTTTTGAGATGGAGTCTCACTCTGTCGCCATCACGCTGGAATGCAATGGCATGATCTCGGCTCACAACACCCTCTGCCTCCTGGGTTCAAGCAATTCTCTTGCCTCAGCCTCCCAAGTAACTGGGATTACAGGCATATGCCACCACACCCGCTAATTTTTCTTTTGTATTTTTAGTAGAGACGGGTTTCACCATGTTGGCCAGGCTGGTTTCAAACTCCTGACCTCAAGTGATCCGCCCACCTCGGCCTCCTAAAATGTTAGGATTACAGACGTGAGCCACCGCGTCCAGCCAATTTTCCTTTTTTTAACTGTTGTAGATAATGTTTCACGGAATATATTTGTTTGGGATTTTTTTGTTGTGGTTTTTAAGATGGAGTCTTGCTCTGTTACCCAGGCTGGAGTGCAGTGGCATGATTTCAGCTCACTACAACCTCTGCCTCCTGGGTTCGAGCATTTCCCGTGCCTCAGCCACCCAAGTAGTTGGGATTACAGGCACACACCACCACACTTGGCTAATTTTTGTATTTTTTTAGTAGAGATGGGGTTTCACCATGTTGGCCACACTGGTTTAGAACTCTTGACCTCAAGTGGTTCTTCCTGCTCCACCCTCCCAAAGTGCTGGGATTACAGGTGTGAGCCACCACACCTGGCCATGTTTTGCGGTTATTTCTTAAGGACAGAGTCTTGTGAGCGATACTGGATTAAAGGGAATATGAATGTTTATAATGCTCTAGTACATAGTGCCTAAGTATTTTCTAAGAGAGTTGTTCTAATTTATACTCAAAGTATCAGTGTAAGTGCCCATTTATCATATGCTTACCAAGGTTGGGGATTTTTTATTTTTCGCCTTTTCTAATTCGATAAGCAAAAAATACATAAATTATTTTGGTTAACTTTTTGGAATCGCTAATGAGATTGAAAAGTTTTCCACAACTTTCTTGGTCATTTCTTTTTTTGTTTGCTTGTTTGTTTGTTTGTTTGAGACGGAGTCTCGCTCTGTCGCCCAGGCTGGAGTGCAGCACAATCTCAGCACACTGCAACCTCCACCTCTCAGATTCAAGTGATTCTCCTGCCTCAGCCTCCTGAGTAGCTGGGATTACAGGGTCCTGTCACCACAACCGGCTAATTTTTGTACTTTTAGTAGAGACAGGCCATGTTGGCCAGGCTGGTCTCAAACTCCTGACCTCATGATCCATCTATCTTGGCCTCCCGAAGTGCTGGGATGACAGACATGAGCCACCATGCCCGGCCCTTTGTTGGTCATTTCTATTTCTTTTATGAATAGTCTGTTTTTGTTATTTTCCCATTTGTCTAATGAGCTCTTCGTGTTTTTTTGTTTTGTTTTGTTTTTAATTTTTTGAGAGAGGGTCACACTCTGTTGTCCAGGCTGGAGTGCAGTGGTGTGATCATTGCTCACTGCAGCCTCGACTTCCAGGGCTCAAAAGATCTTCCTGCCTTAGCCTCCTTAGTAGCTGGGACCACAGGCATGTGCCACCACACCTGGCTAATTTTGGTATTTTTTGTAGAGACACAGTTTCGCCATGTTGCCCTGGCTGGTCTCAAACTCTTGGCTCAAGTGATCCACCTGCCTCGGCTTCTCACAGTGCTGGAATTACAGATGTGGGCCACCACGTCTGCCTACTGTTTTATTTTTTAAATCTAGTTATACTTTCTTGTGCATTAAACATATGATTTTGTCTCTTGTGCTTGTTGCAGATATTTTTATTTATCTGTTCTAATTTGAGGGAGCAATAGACACTAGAAACTTTTTAGTTTTAGTATGTAAGTAGAAAAATATTTCTTCCTTTGTTGTTAGGCTTTTTCTGGAACTTTTTTTTTTTTTTTTTGAGACGGAGTTTTGCTCTTGTTGCTCTTGTTGCCTAGGCTGGAGTGCAGTGGCGCGATCTCGGCTCACCACAACCTCTGCCTCCCAGGTTTAAGCAATTCTCCTGCCTCAGCCTCCTGAGTAGCTGGTATTACAGGCAAGCACCACCATGCCTGGCTAATTTTGTATTTTTAGTAGAGATGGGGTTTCTCCATGTTGGTCAGGCTGGTCTCGAACTCCCAGTCTCAGGTGATCCACCTGCCTTGGCCTCCCAAACTGCTGGGATTACAGGTGTGAGCCACCAACACTGGCCCTTCTCTTTTAAAGCTAACACCCTCAAAAATCAAACACTAGATCATTTAATTATATTGTTCTTAAGCTTGCTCTCCCTTCCTTGCCATTATATTGAAAAATTGTGTAGAGGTATCAAAACTTGTTTGAAAGAGACATTCCCTTGCCTGGGCGTGGTGGCTCATGTCTATAATCCTGGCACTTTGCAGGGCTGAGGTGGGCAGATCGCTTGAGCCCAGGAGTTCCAAGACCAGCCTGGGCAACATGGTGAAACCTTGTCTGTACTAAAATACAAAAAAATCGCTGGGCATGGTGGCACGTGCCTGTAATCCCAGCTACTCGGGAAGCTGAGACGGGACAATTGCTTAAACCTGGGAGGCGGAGATTGCAGTGAGCCAAGGTCGAGCCACTGCACTCCAGCCTGGGCAACAGAGTGAGACTCCCTCTCAAAAAGAAAAAAAAAAAAGACCTTCCCTAAATTCCCACTCTCATTTTCAGCAGAGAAGAAAGCATTAATTTCTGTGCTATGAAGCATCCTTTCATATTTGGTAAAAGAAATGGTTGAATTTTATGGAGTAGTGTTAGGAATTGTGTGACCTTTTGGGATATTTACAATTTGCAATTTGCTGCTTCTTTTATTTATTTATTTATTTATTTATTTAAGATGGAGGCTTGCTGTGTCACCCAGGCTGGAGTGCAGTGGCACGATCTTGGCTCACTGCAACCTCCACCTCCTGGGTCCCAGTTCAAGCAATTCTCCTGCCTCAGCCTCCCGAGTAGCTGGGATTACAGGCATGTGTCACCATGCCCAGCTCAGCTAATTTTTGTATTTTTAGTAGAGATGGGGTCTCACCATGTTGGCCAGGCTGGTCTTGAACTCCTGACCTCGTAATCTGCCTGCCTTGGCCCCCCAAAATGCCGGGATTAGAGGCATGAGCCACTCCACCCAGCCTACAATTTACTTGTAAAAGCTATATAGCATTTCATAATTAGGACATAAATGAGATGGTATTTGCTTAATGTTGTTACAGATAATATTAAACAGCAAATTAGAATTCCTACCTAGATAGACTAGGACCTTTATTGAAAATGAAAGGGAACTATATTAAATTAGATTTGTAATGGGTCACTGAAAAGAGACTGATCTTGATCTCCTGACCTCGTGATCCACCCGCCTCGGCCTCCCAAAGTGCTGGGATTACAGGCTTCAGCCACCGCGCCCAGCCTGGTTTACATTCTTTAAAATAAGAAATGTCTTGAAAATATTGAGAAAGTAGCATGGTATAGAGGAATGAACAGGGACTGGTTCACACAGATCTATTAGGTTATGAATCTCTATTCTTCTACATGATAGCTTTTATGGACGTTCAGGCTAGTTATTTAACCTGTATGAACCTCATACTTATGTAATTGTGAGGATTTGTTGTAATGAAAGTCAAGTACCAATTTCAGTGCTATCCCAAAGTAGTTGCTTAATTATGATAAATAATAATGCAGCTTGGTATAGTGGAAAAGAGCATAGGCTTTGGGAATTGACTTAAGTTGCATTCGTGGCTCAGCTATTTTCTAGCTATCAGTGAGTCGCTTAATTGCTCCAAAACTGCCTAGCAAAGTTGCTGTAAGGATTAGAAGTGGTTGGTGTAAGGGGCCCAGCTACATAATAAATATTCAGTAAATAGTAGCTATTGCTATATTAAGTGGTTCTCATTTCTAAGGTTATCTTTAAATAGTCTCATAGTTTTAAATCTTTACATATCTTTCAAGTCTGATTGCAAATTGAAGGTTCCAAGTGATGTTTTTTATTTTAACAGCTGCTTGGTCTAGTGTGGATAGGGGAATGAATACCTCTGAACAGAATTCTGCTTCTTTTGCATCTCTCACACTTAACCCTGCTGTTTCTGGTATGTGAAAAACAGTCTTTTGTTCAGCTAACAAAAACATTTGTTTAATTTTAGTGCTTGTTATTTGAAGAACTAATCAACATCAAGTACTGCTGTCAACATAAATAGCAGGTATTATAAAGTGGCAGAGGCCTTTACAACAGGAAGAGAAGACCTAAATTCTTATGTGCAAATGGCTTTATTCCCCTCTCTAGGGTAGTAAGGATTCTGTAGCTTGAGATCACTGACAGTATATTGGCACACAGACAAATACACATGCAAGGCCTTCCATTCAGGTTCATATTCTTCTGTTGCTAATGTAGTCCTAACATACTTTTAGTTACAATTTGACATTTTACTTCTGTTCACCGTTACTCATCATGAGTTTAAAACTAACCCTTTCAGGTTATGGATTCCCATGTAATAACTATAAGTATCTGTTGATTTATAAAATACGTGATTACTAATAAACTACTGTTAATTCTGCATTACTTAAATGGATATATGTTTTATTAATCATATGGAAGCTATATGTATTTAACAAATATTACATAAATATGGGAGGCCAGGTGTGGTGGCTCACATCTCTAATCCCAGCATGTAGCGAGGCTGAGGTGGGAAGATAACTTGAGCCTAGGAGTTCAAGACCAGCCTGGGCAACTACATCACTACATAAAGTTAAAAAAAATTAGCCAGGCATGGTGGTGTTTGCCTGTGGTCCCAGCTACTCAGGAGGCTGTGGTGGGAGGATCGCATTAGTCCAGGAGGTTGAAGCTACAATGAGCAATGAGTCATGATTGCTCCACTGCACTCCAGACTGGGTGACAGAGTGAGACTCTGTCTCACAAAAAAAAAAAATATATATATTTAAAATGTGTATATGTGTATATGTATATATGTATATGTGTATATATGTATATGTATATATGTGTATATATGTATATGTATATATATGTATGTGTATATATATATATTATCGAAGACATTGTTTAGTTTGCAGTGTTGCAGTGCTTGGTTCACACTGGAATTCATGGACCCAGTTTACTAATTTTGTAGTTCCACAGTGTCTGGAATCACTAACCTAGAAAGGGGGTCAGCAAACTTTTTGTGTAAAGGGACAGATAGTAAACATTTTAGGCATTGTGGGCCATGCAGCCTCTGTTGCAGTTACTCAACCCTGCCGTTGTAACAGGAAAGCAACCTGAGACAGTAAGCAAATGACTTTCTGGTTCCAAAATATTATTATTTCGATTTTTTTTTTTTTTTTTTTTTTTGAGACGGAGTCTCGCTTTGTTGCCAGGCCGGAGTGCAGTGGCGCAATCTCGGCTCACTGCAACCTCCGCCTCCCTGGTTCAAACAATTCTCCTGCCTCAGCCTCCCATGTATCTGGTACTACAGGCACATGCCACCACACCTGGCTAATTTTTTGTATTTTTAGTAGAGACAGGGTTTTACCGTGTTAGCCAGGATGGTCTGCATCTCTTGACCTCGTGATCCACCTGCCTTGGCCTCCCAAAGTGCTGGGATTACAGGCGTGAGCCACCGCACCTGGCCTGATTTTTTTTTTAACCATTTAAAAATGTAAGAACTATTCTTGGCTCATGGGCCATATAAAAACCGGATGGTTGGATTTGGTCTGTGGGTCATAGTTTGCCAAACTCTGGTCTCATAGACTACATTTCATTTCCAGAGGTACACGTTTATTGCTTCCTCATTTGGTGACTCTGTACAACACCCTTCATATATGCAGAGAAAGCCGTGTGGGCTGCTAAAGGAATAGTACCAGTGTTACAGTACTGCTTCTAAGCAGCTGATATATTAATACATGTGAATTTTATAGGGTTACTCTGTTTGTTAAAGTTTACATTAAAATATACATATTAAACATATATATAGAGAGAGTATATATCAGGCAGATAATATATTAGTGGAATGCTGCTGGTAAGATCATCTGTAACCAAGAAGAAATTTATAAATTAGTAGTAAGGACTCATGTAGGAGGACGTGATTGTACGTAACACTTTTATACTAACCAAGTATCTTTTCGTCCTAACCATTTCTTTATACAGTGGCTCTGAATCCAAAATACATATCAGAGTCATCTAAGGACTCCAGTACACATGTAAATTCCAATTCAGAAGAGGTGTGTGTGTGTGTGTGTGTGTGTGTGTGTGTTAAGGACTCCAGTACACATGTAAATTCCAGTTCAGAAGGGGTGTATGTGTGTGTGCCCATGCCTGATGGAGAACCACTGCTTTACATTTACATCCTAAAATGAATTTATATCTATAAAGCAAGGGGTTTGACCTGGCATCAGTGAACTCATATGCCCCGAAAACTATATGCAGAATTGTGTGTTAAGCTCTGGATAGTAGACTACCACAGCTTTCATCAGGTTCCTAAAAGACTGTGTGAACCCACTCTCACCCAACCTACTCCCCCCACCTGAGAAAAAACAAAAACAGACAAAACTTAAGAGATAATATTTTGTTTTCTTTAAATGCACTTGAACTTAGTCTCTAGACCTCCTGCAACTCTTCTTGTCTCTTTGGCTTCTCTCTGCCTCACCTCTCTAGATAACCACCTATTTCTCTAATGTTTCTTAGCCAAAAGATTCTAGCTAACTCAGACATTTTCTAGTTCCCTTTTTCAAGGTTCTGAGGATACATAGCCCTGAAACATCCAGGACTAAAATGATCAATGGCAGAGATTTCTATTACATTTTATTTTCCATTAAGAAGAAGGAAAAAACAAGTTTTTTTGACTTCTTGAAATTTGTAGGCAGGGCACAGTGGTTTATGCCTGTAATCCCAGCACTTTGGGAGGTGGAGGAGGATCCCTGTAGACCAGGAGTTCAGGACCAGCCTGGGCAACACAGGGAGACCCTATCTCTACAAAAAAGTTTTAAAAAATAAGCCAGGAGACCAGGCATGGTGGCTTATGCCTGTAATCCCAGCACATTGGGAGGCCGAGGCAGGAGGATCACTTAAGCCCAGGAGTTCAAGACCAGCCTGGGCAACATGGTGTAAAACCCCATCTCTACAAAAAATACAAAAATTAGCTGGGTATGGTAATGTGTGCCTGTAGTCCCAGCTACTTGGGAGGCTGAGGTAGGTGAATTGCTTGAGCCGAGGAGGCAGAAATTGCAGTGAGCCGAGACTGTGCCACTACACTCCAGCCTGGGCAACAAAGCGAGACTCTGTCTCAAAAAAAGAAAAAAGAAAAAAAACCCAGCATGGTGGTACAAGCCTGTGGTTCCAGCTGAGGTAGGAGGATCTCTTGAGCCTGCGAGGTTGAGGCTGCAGTGAGCCACGATCATGCCACTGCACTTCAGTCTGGGTGGCAGAGTGAGATCCTGTCTCAAAAAAAAAAAAAAAAAAAAGAAATTTATAGGTAACTTACCAGTTGGCGTATAATACAAAACACAAAATCTAATGGATTGGTGCTAGGGAAAATAGAAATTTCTGATCATTGGATTAGATCAAGTGATTATCATAGTTAATCTAAAATTACCCTCAATTCTACTTTTCCTTTTAACTTAACTCTTTTTCTAATGTCTGGATTTTTCCTTTTAGGAGAAATTTTAAAAATAAAGTCTCCGTGTCAAAGTATAGAACTATTGTTATGAAACATCATTAGGAAATTCCATTTTTAATTTTATTGCATTCGTTTTTCATTTAAGGGTCTACTGCTGAGCCAGTTTCTCAGTCTACCACTTCTGATTATCAGTGGGATGTTAGCCGTAATCAACCCTATATCGATGATGAATGGTCTGGGTTAAGTATGTCCTTTTAAAAATTATCAGTTATTTTTTTCAGAGTTTTCTTTCTAGCACCCTGAATTCATGCTTTATGTTTTAATTTTAATTCTAATTTCTCACCTTTAAAGGTCATAAGAATATAATTTAATACCAAATGTACTACTTGAAACCTGATTATTGAATACCTGTAGAATTAAAACTGAATTGTCATAATTGAGGCAATATTTAAACATAAAGTTTTCTTCTAGTTGCTCTGTAGTATTTCTAGTTTTTAAATTTTTTGTTTTAAATGAATGTCTGTTTCTCCTCCTAGGTAGTATAATAGACTGAATTAAATATACAGAAATGGCTTTGTATTCGTGAAGTATACACACATTTTTGTGCTTGTAGAAAACTACTTTCTTAACTCAGTTGCCAATAGAAGTTTAGTTAAAGGAAGACTCATTTTAGAAAGGAAGAATATGGTTTGTATGTTCAGAAAGCTCATGCCCTCTTCATTTAAAAAAAAAAAAAAAATTATGAGGTTTTTTCCTCACAAACCTAAATCTCAAAATGTACTTTCTTTGAATTTTTATTTCACATCCTTTTTTACTATTTACTGTTTTCTACTGTTAGCACTTATATGTTCCCTGTGGGGTTTTCCACCATTTTTAAGCATATGTTTTGCTTCTCCAAGTAGAGTTAAGAACTCTCTGAAAATGGGGACTAGCACTCTTTTATACACTCAGGACCTAGTGCAAGCCTTTATACATAGGTGTTCAGTAGTAATAATAATGACAATAAAAACACTGGACTATGTGCCAGGCACTGGTTTTAGTCTTTTGGATTTTATTATCTCATTTAATGCTTGAAACAGTTCTATGTGGTAGGTTTTATTTGTTTCCACGCTTTCCAGATGAAAAAGCTGTGACAAGGGAAAGTTATCTAGCTTTCCCCAGGCCACACAGTTAGTTAAATGGAGGAGGGTGGTATTCATACCTTGCTAGTCTGGCTCCAGAGTTGATGCTCCTAACCACTATCTGGTACAGCCTTGGTGATGATAGTAATCATCAAGGTAAGCTGGTGACACAGTGGTTAAAGCACAGTTCTTACAGATCAAGGGAGATGAGGAGAGAAAGATCAGGGAGGACCATCTTGTGAAATGCATGCCTTGAATTGCTGGCTAAAGGTTAGGGAGCTGGGGGTTTTCAGTACTAGCTTACACAGTAGATATGAGTTTTAGTCCTGACTCTAAAATATAGTACCTCATATGGTTTGGGCTTTGTCACTTGTCTGGGAGCTGTAAAATCGAGCAAATAACGTGTCATATCTATCTTCGTAGGTTGTTGTGAGGCTTTAATGAGGTAATGGGTGAACATGAAAGCTCTGTAAATTACAGTCGTCTCTCAGTATCCATGGGGGGTTGATTCCAGGACCCCCCCCAGGTACCAAAATCCCCAGGTACTGAAGTCTCCTGTGATAAAATGGCATAGTATTTGCATATAACCTACATATATCTTCCCATATAGTTTAAATTATCTCTTGATTACTTGTAGTAACTAATACAGTGTAAATAGTTGTTACACTGTATTGTTTAGGGAATAATGACAAGAAAAAAAGTGTGTACATAGATTCAGTATAGACACAGTTCATTCATTTTTTTTTTTTCCCTGAATATTTTTGAACCCACAAGTGGAAAACCCATGGATACGCAGGGCTGACTGTGTATGAAGTATTTAAATCCAAGGTTTTACAAGGATGTGAAAGCACTATTTTTGGGGGAAAAAATAAACAGTATATTTGTGCTTTAGGAAGAATTACCAGCTGTATGCAGAATAGAATTGAGGAGTGATTATAACAATGATAGGAGTGAGTATAGGAAAATAGCAGTAAGGTATCTTGGGCTGCTGTGGGCTGAGGCAGAGGAAAGTTGAGTGGACAGGTCTCCAGGCTTTCCTGCTTGGACAGAATAGATACACTTTTTATTTTATCCATATTAAGATGCTCTGAATATGAAAAACATGATTGGCTGCTAAAATAAAAGATTTTTAAAACATGTATCCACAGGATTCTATACTTCATCAAAGTAATATGTATCAGAAACACCATCTTCCTCAAGTTTGTTATGCTATATTGGCAGTCTGTTTAAGTCCAGAGTTTCTCTTTAACATTTTCTCTGTAAACTTTATTTTCTGTATCACCATCTTTAATGCAGCTCTATTTTTGGTGCTGAGTGAATTTAATTATTACTTCTGAGTTTCTAAAATGAATGATTTAGTATTTTAGATTACAAATCCACAAAGTATATTACATTAGATTTATGTTTACAGTATGATATAATTAATATATTGGCCCTCCAGTTTGAAGACATACATTAATCTATTACTATCTTGACCATAAAGGAACAGCATTATTGTAACCCATGTAAAAAGTCAGATGTTGAATAGAACTTTTTCTTGGCACACAGGAGTGAATGAATTCGCTTCTACATAATGGAGTGGTTGAGAGCATGAGCTTTCAGGACAGACTACCTGGGTTTCAATCTTAACTTCCCTGCCTTTGCCCTTATGCAGGTTACATGATTATTCTATGCCTCAGTTTCCTTCTCTGTAAAAATAGTAATTCCTCCCCAACAGTATGGCTGAGAAGATTAAATGAGTTAATACATATAAAGCACTTAGAACACTGCCTCACATATAGTAAATATCCAATAAGTGCTGCTGTTGGTATCCAGCAATGAGATGCTTAAACCTAAAACATTATTCCATAAGTGAATTAAATGGAGAGACAAATTCCTTACCCTTTTGAAAAGAAAACCAGTATGGCTGTTTGAAAAGAATTAAGTTCTGACAAGAAACAGCTGACAACCAAATAAAGACCAGCGAAGAGATACTTAAACCTAAAATGTTATTCCATAAGCAAATTAAATGAAGAGACAAATTCCTTACCCTTTTGAAAAGAAAACCAGTATGGCTCTTTGAAAAGACATTGGCAGACTAATGGAAAACTTTAGCGATGAGAAATTATAATTGGAGCAAACTATACTGTGAATCATTTTTAAGGGAACTATGTCTAAGAAGTTTTTTGGCACATTAGGCCTATGAATCTTAAGAATTAGTTACCCAGGCCAGTGCCATGGCTCACACTTGTAATCGCAGCACTTTGGGAAGCCAAGGTGCAAGGATTTCTTGAGCCCACGCGTTCAAGACCAGCCTAGGCAGCATAGTAAGACCCCATCTCTACAAAAAAAAATTAGCTGGGAGTGGTTCGCATTCCTGTAGTCCCAGCTACTCAGGAGTCTGAAGTGGAGGATCACTTGAGCCTGAGAAGTCTAGGCTACAGTGTGCCATGATCTTACCACTGCACTCCAGCCTGGGCAATAGAGCGAGACCCTGTTATAAAAAATACTTTTACTAATCATTTTACTCCATTTTTATTTTTCACCTCCACCTCCCACCACATGTGTTAAGAAAATGGGTGACATGTTGGTATATTGCCCACTCAATTGCCTAAACTTTTTTCTGCTTAATAGTTTCTTTTCTGGCAAGAAGTCTTAGAGACATGGCTTATGGACGGCAATTTTCAAAATCTGGGTTTCTTACCTGTGAGATATAAGCAAAGCCAATGATAGCTTGGTATGTGACCCTCCTAAAAGTATTATTAATGAATGCTTGGTATAAGATGAGTAGTTGCTTCCAGACATCTACTAGATTGAATCGAAGTATATCTTACATATGAAGTATATCTTACTGAGAGGTTCATCAGAATTGTGAGAAATAAACTTTTAACTATACATGCCTTATAGATTAGAAACTGGTTTTAACATCATCAGTGATAATAAAAACAGTAGCTACCATTTATTGAGTACTTACTGCATTGCCATGAATTGCTTTACATGTATCTCATATAATCCTCTCAGCAATCCTATAAAGTTGACAATAGAGCCCATTAAGAAACTTGACCAAAATCATCTTGTTATTAAGTGGTAGAACAATATTCAAATGTACATTTGTTTGACGTGAAGACCCATGCTCTTCGCCTCTGTGCTACTATGTAATACTGACTCCAGATACTTGCTCATGGTGGTAAATTTAGAAATACAGGAAGGAACTTCCTTTTTGTAACACATTTCACACTTGTAATCACCTTTTCCATGTTTTTCCTCCACTAGACTATAAATTCTTATGTTGTCTCTCCCTGTCCTCCACTAGCTTAGCTCTTCTCTGTTTCCACAGCCCCCATGGCAGAATCTATCACTCTGTATTTAGTAGTTTGTTAAGCTTACCTATCTTCACCCCTGAATAGACAGACTACAAGCTGCACATGCAGAGGGATTCTATTTTACTTATTTTTGTATCTCTAGTACCTACCTAGCTCAAGTTCTAGCACATAGTAAGTGCTTAATAAGGATTGGATAGATGTAATTTCACTATTAAAATATATTTATTATTCCAACCTGGGCAATATAGTGACTCCCCTTCTCTACAAAAAAATTTTAAAATTAGCCAAGCATGGTGGCACATGGCTGTGGTCCCAGCTGCTCAGGAGGCTGAGGCAGGAGGATCACTTGAGCCCCAGGAGGTTAAGGCTGAAGTGAACTATGATTATACCACTACACTCCAGCCTGGGTGACAGAATAAGACCCTGTCTCTTAAACTAAGAAAATATATATATATTTTATATATATATATAATGTTTTATTTTCTTCTGTCTCTTCCTCATATAAATTTGAGATCATACTGTGTAGACAATTTTGTCTATGATTTTTTTTTTCTGTGAGCATTTTCCCAGATTGTTATATATTCTTCCAAAACCTAGATTTTAAAACTTTCATAAGAATGTATTATACCTCCCTGTTAAACAAAAACAATAATAGAGTTCACCTGGAAAAATAAGACTAGCAGAAAGTAAATAGGATTACTAAATAAGAGTAATGCAAACAAATTTGTCCTTCTAGATACAAAAATGTGTTGCAGAGTTATGTATAGCACTGTCCCAGGAATAGATCAGTGGAATAGAATAGAAATTCCAGAAACAGACTGAAGTGCATATAAAAGAATTGAGTAAGTCCGGGCACGGTGGCTCACGCCTGTAATCCCAACACTTTGGGAGACTGAGGCAGGTGGATCAAGAGGTCAGGAGTTTGAGACCAGCCTGACCAACGTGGTGAAACCTTGTTTCTACTAAAAA
Organism: Hylobates moloch; assembly: GCF_009828535.3. Lineage (NCBI taxonomy): Eukaryota > Metazoa > Chordata > Mammalia > Primates > Hylobatidae > Hylobates > Hylobates moloch. Next base: position 77,967,097 of record NW_026652284.1, read on the forward strand.
TACAAAAATTAGCTGGGTGTGGTGGTGTGCACCTGTAATCCCAGCTACTTGGGAGGCTGAGGCAGGAGAATTGCTCGAACGCGGGAGGCGGAGGTTGCAGTGAGCCGAGATCGTGCCACTGCACTCCAGCCTGGGTGACAGAGTGAGACTCCATCTCAAAAAAAAAAAAAAAAAAAGAATTGAGCATTGCTGGGCGTGGTGGCTCATGCCTATAATCCCAGCACTTTGGGAGGCCGAGTCAGGCAGATCACGAGGTCAAGAGTTCGAGACCAACCTGGCCAACATTGTGAAACCCCTGTTTCTACTAAGAATACAAAAATGAGCCAGGTGTGGTGGCGCATGCCTGTAATCCCAGCTACTTGGGAGGCTGAAGCAGGAGAATCACTTGAACCCAGGAGGTGGAGGTTCCAGGTAGCCGAGATCATGCCACTGCACTCCAGCCTTGGGCGACAGAGCAAGACTCCATCTTGGGGAAAAATAAAGAAAGAATTGAGTGTTTGATAAGAGTAGCATTAGGTATTAGTGGGAAATGATTGGACTTTTCATTTAAGCATTGTTGGGACAACTTGTTAACCATTTGGAAATAAAGCCTAACCTTTGTCATTTTAAGCCATTGTAAATGAAACCTGACTGTAAGTAGATTTACAGGAACATATATAGGAGTCTATGATGTGCAGAGAGAGAAGGGAATAATTAACTTAGAGAGCTACTTATTTAATCTGGTTAAAGGCAAAGACTGGTTTTTCCTTTTAGAATAAGTCATTGATAGCTTCCTCAAGGAGTTAAAAATTCAGTGCCTCCTATAGTGAAATAAAGGGATCTAGAAGTCTAGAATAAAATGTGTTTTTGATAATAAATGATGATTGAATCCCTGAAACTTATTCAAATGCTTTTGAAATGATTGGATAAAAAGCACATTGAATGATCTGAAAAATATAAGAAAGTACAGGTTAAGTATTTTAAAAGGGGGAGAAAAATAAGAGGTTGAATATTGTCATGACTTGGTGAATTTGAAGAAACTAATTTTGAAAAGCTCATAAGGATAGGAGAGGTGTAGTATAAAATGACAGATAGGGATTATAACTTTGGTACTACTGTTAAGAATTGATTCCAATCCCTAGACAATAAATCAATTACAAAAATATTGTAATAATCGGGGGAGAAAACAACCAGGTCCTAGACCAAGTTAAAAATGGATAGAGAAAAGAAATTCAGAAGACTGATAACAAAGGAAGCAGAGAGAGTGGAATGAAATGGCTAATAAATTTTCTGGAATTTCTTAGAAATTCCATTTAACCATATGATATGCTTAGCAGAAATTGAATAAAGATTGTTACCTTCATGTTATTTTTTTTTCTGGCTCTTAAAATGTGCTTGGGAGACAGAACAATAACTTAAAATTACAGCTTAGTTGAACATAAGGAATTTTTAGTTTTTGCCTTTTAATTTATGGCAAAAATGATAGACGCCTAATTCACACTGTTAAATTTTAGATGGTCTGTCTTCTGCTGATCCCAACTCTGATTGGAATGCACCAGCAGAAGAGTGGGGCAATTGGGTAGACGAAGAAAGAGCTTCACTTCTAAAGTCCCAGGAACCAATTCCTGATGATCAAAAGGTGAGTATAAGAGATTCCTGGGTGTTTATTTGTTAATGAAAGAGACAGGCTGGGCACGGTGGCTCATGCCTATAATCCCAGCACTTTGGGAGGTGCTGTGGGAGGATTGTTTGAGCCCAGGAGTTCAAGGCCAGCCTGGGCAACATAGCGAGACCCCATCTCTATTTATTAAAAATAAAATAAAGCAACTGAAGGAGAATTCTGGATCACAGAGGCTGACACAATTGAGAGGGGCAGGGAGGCAACAATCAACAGCATCAGAAACAGCAAACCCAAGTTTGGATAGGACTGGAGGAGAGATAGTGGATAATAGCAACACGTGGTATCAGGAATGGTTTTGCTAGGGTTGGGGGTTTGTATTTTAATGATAGGGGAGATTTTGGTATAGGGTTAGCAGTCTTTTTTTTTCTTTCTTTTGGAGACAGATTCTTGTTCTGCTGCCCAGGCTGGAGTGCAGTGGCATGATCTCAGCTCACTGCAACCTCTACCTCCTGTGTTCAAGCAGTTTTCCTACCTCAGACTCCCGAGTAGCTGGGATTACAAATTAGCCTGCCACTATGCCCGGCTAATTTTTGTATATTTAGTAGAGACGGGGTTTCACCATGTTGGCAAAGCTGGTCTCCAACTCCTGACCTCAGGTGATCCGCTCGCCTCAGCCTCCCAAAGTGCTGGGATTACAGGCATAAGCCACCACACCTGGCCTTTTTTTTTTTTTGAGATGGTGTCCTCAAACTCCTGGCCTGAAGTGACCCTCCTGCCTCAGCCTCTCAAAGTGCTGGGATTACATGTGTAAGCCACCGTGTCTGGCCTGCACAGTCTTTATTAAAAAGCCATACATTCTGATGCAGCTAGTCAATTATATAGCAAGTAGCCATAGATGATATGGAAATGAATTTTATTTGTAGGAACTAATGCTGAGCTGTATTTGTAATTTGCCAACCCCTGTTTTAGCATGTCTGTCAATACAAAGGGAAAGGATCCAGAATAAAGTAAAAAGTTAAACATAGGCTGGGCACAGTGGCATGCACCTGGTAGTCCCAGCTATTCAGGAGGCTGAGGCAGGAGGATTGTTTGAACATAGCAAGACCCCATCTCTTAAAAAAAAAAAAAAAGAGAGTTAAATGAGAGGGAAGATTTGACTGATAGAGTAAGCTGCCAGAAGAGGATCAGGAAGCCTTTAATAAGTGGATGGATTGGTCTTTATTTTTTTTTTCTTTTTGAGATGCAGTTTTGCTCTGTCACCCAGGCTGGAGTTCGGTGATGCAATCTCAGCTCACTGCAGTCTCCACCTCCCGAGTTCAAGCAATTTTCGTGCCTCAGCCTCCCGAGTAGCTGGGATTACAGGCACCCGCCACCATGCCCAGCTAATTTTTGTACTTTTAGTAGAGATGGGGTTTCACCATGTTGGTCAGGCTGGTTTTGAACTCCTGACCTCAAGTGATCCACCCGCCTCATCCTCCCAAAGTGCTGGGATTACAGGCATGAGCCACCATGCTAGGCCTTTTTTTTTTTTTGAGATGGAGTTTCGCCCTGTCTCCCAGGCTGGAGTGCAGTGGCACGATCTCGGCTCTCTGCAACCTCCACCTCCCAGGTTCAAGTGATTCTCCCACCTCAGCCTCCTGAGTAGCTGGGATTACAGGCATGCATCACCACGCCTAGCTAATTTTTGTATTTTTAGTAGAGATGGGTTTTTGCCATGTTAGCCAGGCTGGTCTCAAACTCCTGACCTCAAGTGATCTGCCCACCCCCGCCTCCCAAAGTGCTGGGATTACAGGCGTGAGCCACTGCCCCAGCCAGGATTGGTCTTTAAAACAGGATATAGGCCGGGCACGGTGGCTCCCACTGCGCGAGGCCAAGGTGGGTGGATTACAAGGTCAGGAGTTCAAGACCAGCCTGGCCAAGATGGGGAAATCCCATCTCTGCTAAAAATACAAAAATTAGCTGGGCATGGTGGCGGGCACCTGTAATCCCATCTACTCGTGAGGCTAACTGAGGCAAAGAATTGCTTGAACCCGAGAGGCAGAGGTTACAGTGAGCCAAGGTTGCGCCACTGCACTCCAGCCTGGACGACAGAGTGAGACTCTATCTCAAAAAAAAAAAAAAAAAAAAAAAACCCACATATAATACTAATGGTAGAAGGAGGGGTAAATAAATGTAGAGGAGGACAGTTAACAGGCAATGTGAAGGTCAACAGCAGGGAAAGGGGTTTTAGATTGGACCTACAAAAAGGCTTTTTAGTACAATATCTTAATATATAATACCTTAATACATAGTGATCATTCAGATGTTTGTTGGACATTTAACACAATAGAACCCAGGAATGGAGTAAAGACTTTATCATACATCATAGGAATTCTTTTTCTGAATATATTCAGAGATTACCTTTTACATTTCTAAGAAAAAGTGAGCTGTCATCAAAATGTTCATCAGTTGGGGAATGGAAAGATGTGATATGTTTATACAATGGCATATTAGAAGTTAAAAATGAACTAAAGCTACATTATTAGCATTATGAATGGAATCTCAACATGCTGAATGATGAGCAAGTTATAAAAAGATAGAATATGTCATTTATGTAACTTTTTATATGTGGATACAAATAAATTTATAGAAAAATTGATTGGATAGACACAGAAGTTGTTCACAATTTTGGTTACCATTAGGAAGGTAGTGTGAAAATGGGATTGGGAAGCGGTATAAAGGAATTTGAAATTTATCAGTAATGTCCTTTTTATTTAAAGATTTAAAATACGTTTATCAAAATCTCAACTCTTTCATGGGAGTTAAAAGTTGTAGAGTTGATTTCAGCATCTTCCCATTAACAAAAATAGTATTTTGCCATGGGGAACTACATTTCTTGTATGGTTGGATTATAATGAAGTGATGAGCTGACTAAAGAAAGTCCTTGTGACCTGAGTATCATTCATGGCACGTATCTGTTCATATGGCATTTTAATCATTACGAGACCTTGAAACAGCTTGTGGTGAAAACTTCTAGGGATGTTTCTCCACAACTGGTAGCCAGCCAGCCTAGACTGAAAATCTCTTAGCTAAGTTTGTGCCAGATTTTGTTTTGTTTTTCCATCTACTTATAATTTCTGTAAGCTATTTGGTAGTTCGTGAGACCACCAAAATCATTATAATGACTATAGTGCTGAGCAGAGAAATAGCGGTTACTTAGACTCATCTCTTCCTGTAAAGATAGTCTAGGAATCTAGGTTGTCATTTGTGAGAATAAACAAAAAGCATTTTTCCATAGAAAGTTAAACTACAGTGCTTACTTCAGCAGCACATACACTAAAATTGAGGCCAGGCATGCTGGCTCACATTTGTAATCCCAGTACTTTGGGAGGCCGAGGTGGGCGGATCACCCACCCAAGGTTGGGAGTTTGAGACCAGCCTGGCCAACATGGTGAAACCCCGTCTCTACTAAAAATACAAAAAAAAAAAAATTAGCTGGACGTGGCAGTGTGTGCCTGTAATCCCAGCTACTCGGGAGGCGGAGGCACAAGACTCGCTTGAGCTGGGAGGCAGAGGTTGCAGTGAGCCACTTCACCCCAGCCTGGGCAACAGAGTGAGACTATCTCAAAAAAAAAAAAAAAAAAAAAAGAGATAAGGCTGGGCACAGTGGCTCATGCCTGTAATCCCAGCACTTTGGGAGGCCGAGGTGAGTGGATCACCTGAGGTCAGGAGTTCGAGACCAGCCTGACCAAAAGGTGAAACCCCCATCTCTACTAAAAATAGAAAAATTAGCCGGGCATGGTGGTGGCGCACCTATAATCCTAGCTACTTGGGAGACTGAGGCAGGGGAATTGCTTGAACCTGGGAGGTGGAGGTTGCAGTGAGCCAAGATGGCACCATTGCACTCCAGTCTGGGCAACAGAGCAAGACTCCAAAAAAATAAATAGATAGATAAGATACAGAGAAGATTGGCATGGCCTCTGCATCATTATGAATACTAACATAACAGTGCTAACTTGATAGGTATTTTTTTGTCCTGCAGAATGCTATTTTCAATGACTTGACCTCTCAAATTCAATTTTTTAAATTAAACCTTTTATTTTGAGATAATTGTAGATTCAAATGCAGTTATAAGAAATAATATAGCCAGGCACGGTGGCTCATGAGCGCCTGTAATCCCAGCACTTTGGGAGACCAAGGTAGGAGGATCACTTGAGCCCACGTGTTTGAGACTAGCCTGTACAACATAGCAAGACCCTATCTCTAATAAAAAAAAAAAGAAAGAAAGAAAGAAAAATCAGCCTGTAGTCCCAGCTCCTCAGGTGGCTAAGGCAAGAGAATCAGGAGGTCAAGGCTGTGCAGTGAGCCTTGATTGCACCACTGTACTCCAGCCTGGGCAACAGAGCAAGACCCTGTCTTGAAAACAACAAAACAAACAAAACCAGGCAGGAATGAAACAGTGATCCCCTGTACCCCTTTTACCCAGTTTTCCCCAGTGATAACATGTTAAAAAACCATAATACTGTACAGTAGCACAGTAGCCATCCCCACCACTCCCCACCTCCACTTATACACAGGATACATTCCAGGACTCCAGTGGATGCCTGAAACCACAGATAGTGTCAAACCCTAGGTATACTATGCTTTTTCCTATACATACCTCTGATAAAGTTTAATTTGTAAATTAGTAAAGGATTAACAACAGTAATCATAAAACAGTTATAAAATTTACTGTAATAAAAGTTACGTGAATGTGGTCTCTCTCACTTTCTATGTCTTTCAAAGTACTTTAATATCAGACTGAGGTTGACCGCAGGTAACTGAAACTGCAGAAAGCAAAACTGCAGATAAGGGGGAACTACCTTTTCACAACTGGCGTGTTTGCATTGATGCAATCAAGATACGGAACATTTATCATTTCAAGAATGTTTTATTAATGGAATTATAATATATATATATAACCTTTTGCTATGGTTTTTTGTTTGTTCATTTGATTGAAATGGAGTCTTGCTCTGTTACCCAGGCTGGAGTGCAGTGGCATGATCTCGGCTCACTGTAACCTCCGCCTCCCAGGTTCAAGCAATTCTCCCATCTCAGCCTCCCAAGTAGCTGGGATTACAGGCGCATGCCACCAGGCCCAGCTGATTTTTTTATTTTTAGTAGAGACGGGGTTTCACCATAGTGGTCAGGCTGCTCTCGAACTCCTGACCTTAGGGGATCCACCCACCTTGGCCTCCAAAGTGCTGGGATTACAGGCTTCAGCCACTGCTCCTGGCCTTGGTATGTTTTGTTTTTTTTTTTCACTCCGCATAATTCTCTGGAGATTCATCCAGGTTGTTGTATGTGTCAGTAGTTGTACCTTTTTACTGCTGAGTGATATTCCATGGTCTGGATGTACCTCAGTTTCTTTGACCATTTACCTATTGAAGGACATTTGTGTCCTTTCCAGTTTGGGACTATTATGAATAAAGCTGCTAAATATGTAGGTTTTCAGAAGTCTCTGTCTAAACATAAGTTTTCATTTCTCTATGATAAATGCCCATATGTACAATCGCTGGGTGTTATGATAGTCGCATATTTTAGTATTCTAAGAAACTGGTTTTTCTGTATCCTCACCTAAATTTGCAGTTGTCACTGTTTTTTTATTTTAGAAGTTCTGATAGGTGTATAGTGATAACTCATTGTGGTTTTAATATGCATTTCCCTTATAGCAAATGGAGTTGAGCTTTTTTCCATGGTTTCTTTGGCATCTGTGTATGTTCTTGGGTGAAATGTCTGTTCATGTCTTTTGCATATTTTCTGAGGGGATTTTTTAAAAAAACTTGAGTGTTCCTTATATTGTATGGATACTAGTTCCATGGATGGAACCATATGGCTTGCAAATACATTCCCCCATTGTATAGCTTGTTATTTCATTCTCTTAACAGGGTCAAATAAATTTTAACACAAATTGCACTACATTTGAACTTAAAATAAAATAGAATTACCTATTCAGTGAGTTTGTATTTTTTTATTTATTTTTTATTTATTTATTTTTTTTTTTTGAGAAGGAGTCTCACTCTGTTGCCCAGGCTGGAGTGCAGTGGAGTGATTTCGGCTCACCACTGCAGGCTCCGCCTCCTGAGTTCACGCCATTCTCCTGCCTTAGCCTCCCAAGTAGCTGGGACTACAGGCGCCCGCCATCACGCCCGGCTAATTTTTTTGTATTTTTAGTAGAGATGGGGTTTCACCGTGTTAGCCAGGATGGTGTTGATCTCCTGACCTCGTGATCCGCCCACCTCGGCCTCCCAAAGTGCTGGGATTACAGGCATGAACCACCATGCCCAGCCTTAGTGAGTTTTTAAAACACTGAAGTTTACACAGCTCTCTACTTATATTGTAGTGAGTGATGGGTGACATACACACACTGAGAGAATGAGGTTCCATGTATTTTGTTATTTTTTAAATATGTAGTTCTTGATCTGTTTTATTACTTATTACTAGTTTTTATTTAGATTTTGGGAAATGAAGACTGTACCTAATGAATGAAATTATTTCAGAATAATTTTCTAAATAATGGACACATAACCATTTGGTTCTCTTTAATATTTTTGCTTTTAACCTAAGGTCTCAGATGATGATAAAGAAAAGGGAGAGGGAGCTCTTCCAACTGGGAAATCCAAAAAGAAAAAAAAGAAAAAGAAGAAGCAAGGTGAAGATAACTCTACTGCACAGGTAAAATGTTAGAACAACAAGCATTCATTAAGCGTCTCTGGCTTAAAATGTGAAAAGATTATGTACAGATGCTAAAAATATATAGAGATAAAAGACAGTATGAGACATCATTTATTTGAAAAGTCATAGACTGTTTTACATATCATCATATTGTAATAAAAATGTTATTGCTCAAAAAATTCATGTTAAAGGTGTTGCTAAACTCAAAAATAAGTAAAATTCCAAATTATTCATGCATTTTTAAATTATATAATAGTGAAATGGGAAAAGAGACACAGTATTTTACACATACAAAAATTCCTTTTGAGTAACTGGAAGGTAACATTTAGCACACATAGAAAAACCACGTGTATAACAAGTGGAGTCGGGGGGAAGGGGGAGGGACAGCATTAGGAGATATACCTAATGCTAAATGACGAGTTAATGGGTGCAGCAAACCAACATGGCACATGGATACATATGTAACAAACCTGTACATTGTGCACATGTACCCTAAAACTTAAAGTATAATAATAAAATAAAATAAAAATAAAAAAATAAAATGAGAAGAAAAATAAAAAATAAAAAAAAAAAACAAGTGGAGTCTTTCACTTGACTTTGAGTTTGCTGGTTATTTCACTTAGAAGTATCCTTTCCTGCTTTTTTGGCATCTACCCAACAGACATTTTCTCTTTCCATCACTCATACATTTTCTTTTTCTTTTTCTTTGATCTCTCCTATCTGGGGGAAAAAAGTAAATTACAATAAAAATGAAGTCAGACATGAAATTTTAAGCTGGGCACAATGGCTCATGCCTGTAATCCCAGCACATTGGAAGGCTAAGGCGGGAGGATCACTTCAGTCCAGGAGCTTGAGACCAGCCTGGGCAACATGGCAAAACCCTGCCTCTACAAAAATTAGCCAGGCACGGTGGCATACACTTGTAGCCCCAGCCGGGAAGCTGAGATGAGAGGATCACTTGCGCCCGGGAGGCAGAACTTGCAGTGAGCCAAAAATCACACTACTGTACTCCAGCCTGGGTCACAGAACAAGACCCTGTCTAAAAAAAAAAAAAAAAAAGATATTTTAATTTCAGATGTATCAGATTATTAGAAACATGCATAGGTTTTTTTAAAGCACTAATACTGTTACATTATAACTTCTTAAAATATTTGTATTCCTTACTATAACTATGTAATTAATTATTTAAATGTAGGAGGCAGGGAACCGCAACTTCTAGGGATAGCCCACATAGTAATTTTTCCTACTTATTGTTCTATTTGTTTATCTTTTTTTTTTTTTTTTTTTTGAGTCAGAGTCTTGTTCTGTTGCCCAGGCTGGAGTGCAGTAGTGCAGTCTCAGCTCATTGCAGCCTCTGCCTCCCGGGTTCAAGCAATTCTCCTGCCTCAGCTTCCCACGTAGCTAGGATTACAGGCATGTGCCACCACGCCTGGCTAATTTTTGTATTTTTAGTAGAGACAGGCTTTCGCCATGTTAGCCAGGCTGGTCTCAAGTGATCTGGCCTCAAGTGATCAGCCCAACTCAGCCTCCCAAAGTGCTGGGATTACAGGCGTGAACCACCACGCCCAGCCTTATTTATTTATTTTTGAGACAGAGTCTCACTCTGTCACCCCGGCTGGAGTGCAGTGGCACAGTCTCACCTCACTGTAACCTCCCTCTAAGTGATTCTCCTGCCTCAGCCTTCCAAGTAGCTGGGATTACAGGCATGAGCCACCACACCCAGCTAATTTTTGCATTTTTAGTAGAGAGAGGATTTCACGATGTTGGCCAGGCTGGTCTCAAGTGATCTGGCCTCAAGTGATCTTCCCACCTCAGCCTCCCAAAGTGCTGAGATTACAGGTGTGAGCCACCACGCCCAGCCACTTACTGTTTTTGAAAGAAGTTTCTACATGGCCTTTTAAGGAAATATGTATTCAGTTATTTTTTATTGTGGGAAGCACAAACCCTCATAAATGATACAAGCTTATTACCAATACTTGCTTGCTTTTTCAGTAGTAAAAATGAATGGGCATTAAGGTTGTAACATAGTGGATATGAACAAACTAACACTATATAATAGGTATGCTTTTCTTGTTAGCTGGAGCTGGCAGATGAGAAATGTTACATCTATCCTTTGTTAGTAATACTACCTGAAAACCATTTTAGCTAAGTTTTTCTTGAATTTCTTTGACTTAAGAGTATTTACTAATAATAATTTTGTGGATTGTGGATTAGTTGAGCTCCTTTTAAAAGAAATTTTGTAGGATAGATCTATCCTGAAATGTTTAATGTATTGGCAAAGGTCATTAATGGGAATGTTTCTTTGGTATTCTGGTTATCCTTTTTAAACTGTTCACTGTGTTTTTAAAAATATGAGTAAGTGTTCTAGGTTTAGAGTCAGATCTATATTCTAAATCTTGTTCTGTCATTTTTTTTTTTACCTTGCACAAGTTACATAACTGCATAGGTTGTTTTGAGAATTCGATATCCATGAAGTTCTATGCTGAGTACATAGCACATATATCCTATTAATAAAAGGTTATTGCTGGGCGCGGTGGCTCACGCCTATAATCCCAGCACTTTGGGAGGCCAAGGCGGGTGGATCACCTGAGGTCGGGAGTTCGAGACCAACCTGACCAACATGGAGAAACCCCGTCTCTACTAAAAATACAGCATTAACTGGGCGTGGTTGCATGCACCTGTAATCCCAGCTACTCGGGAGGCTGAGGCAGGAGAATCACTTGAACCCGGGAGGCGGAGGTTGCAGTGAGCCAAGATCACGCCATTGCACTCCAGCCTGGGCAACAAGAGTGAAACTCCATCTTAAAAAAAAAAAAAAAAAAAAGTTAGGCCGGGTGCGGTGGCTCACACCTGTAATCTCAGCACTTTGGGAGGCCGAGGCGGGTGGATCACAAGGTCAAGAGTTTGAGACCATCCTGGCCAACATGGTGAAACCCTGTCTCTACTGAAAATACAAAAATTAGCCACACGTGGTAGCTGGCGCCTGTAGTGCCAGCTACTTGTGAAGCTGAGGCAGGAGAATCGCAGGTTGCAGTGAGCCGAGATTGTGCCACTACACTCCAGCCTGGACAACAGAGTGAGACTCTGTCTCAAAAAAAAATTCTATTGTTTTTTCTCTTTTTGTTTTGTTTTGTTTGTTTTTTGAGACATTCCACTCTGTTGTCAGGCTGGAATGCAGTGGCTGCATCACAGCTCAGTGCAGCCTCGACCTCCTGGGCTCAAGGGATCCTCCTGCTTCAGCCTCCTAAGTAACTGGGACTACAGTTTTTTTATTTTTTTGTAGAGACAGAGTTTCCCTATGTTACCCAGGCTATCCCAAACTCCTGGGCTCAAACAGTCCTCCTGCTTTGGCTCCCAAAGTGCTGGGATTACAGATGGAAGCTACCGCACCAAACCCAAAGTCCTTTTTGGTGTTCGTGTGTGGCTGATGGGGTCTTTCACTGTTGAGTTCAACTTGGGATGGAAATAAATTGATGTCTTCTGACTTTGTGAGATTGCAAAACTTTGAAAAACTTTGTAAGATTACAGACTTCACACACATACTTCCAAAGCTACCTGCTCAGCCTAAATATATAGAAAATTTTGACTATCTAAACCCACTACTATACTGAATAACTATCATAAAATGGAACATCAGTGTCAGAAGAACATTAAGATCATCTTATCCATTTGTTAAAAAGAACGGCCATTTTATATGGATGCGTTTGCCAAAGAAAAATACAGTAACCCTTCTATTTAATATATTCTAGTTCATGTTTATATATAATTTACTAAGCATATAATGTGCTCTAGAATTATTTTGCTGAAACTTCGTAAAAGTTTAAAAATCTAAGAATGGAAATCTTGCTGCCCTGATGTCCTGTGGTGTTTGGCATGTGCCCTCCTGTCTCCTGACTAATCAGAGTGGCATGAGGCCCACACCACCCAAACCTTTCACTTTCCAAAGAGTTAGCTGTCCTCCACCCTGTACCATGGTGTCCTAGCCTGTCTGCATTTGTTAGTGGTGATATTCTTTATGTATAATAAATTTTTATACCCCCAAAAAAAATGGAAATCTTAAAGCTTTTATGAGTTCTTAGAAATTATTAGGGCAAATTTTACTTTACAGTTGAGGAAACAGGCTTAGGGAAACTAAGTGACTTGTCCCTGAGATTGTTTGTTTGTTTGTTTGTTTTTGAGACAAGGTCTCACTCTGTCACCCATCCCAAGTGACTTGTCCCTGAGATTGTTTGTTTTTGAGACAAGGTCTCACTCTGTCACCCAGGCTGGAGTGCAGTGGCGCGATCTTGGCTCACTGCAACCTTCACCTCCCAGGTGCAAGCAATTATCATGCATCAGCCTCCCAAGTAGCTGGGATTACAGGCGTGTACTATCATTACCAGATAATTTTTGCGTTTTTAGTAGAAACAGGGTTTCACCATGTTGGCCAGACTGGTCTTGAACTCCTGACCTCAAGTGATCTGCCCACCTCGGCCTCCCAAAGTGCTGGGATTAGAGGCATGAGCCACCGTGCCCGGCCTAATTTTTGTATTTTTAGTAGAGATAGGGTTTCACCATGTTGCCCAGGCTGGAGTGCAGTGGCAAGATCTCGTCTCACTGCAACCTCCGCCTCCCAGGTTCAAGTAATTCTCATGCCTCAGCCTCCCAAATAGCTGGGATTACAGGCATGCGCCACCACACCCAGCTAATTTTTGTATTTTTATTAGAGACAGGGTTTCACCATGTTGGCCAGGCTGGTCTCGAACTCGTGACCTCAGGTGATCTGCCTGCCTCAGCCTCCCAAAGTGCTGGGATTACAGGCGTGAGCCGCTGCACCCAGCTGTCCCTGAGATTTTGTAGCTAGACTGTGGCATGGCCAAAATTGGAATTTTCTGTCCATGCCCTTTCTACTATGTAAGCTTAATTTATCTAGAAAATTAACTTATGTATAAACATTTTATTCCTTGAAGTTGTTAAGTGTTTTTTGTGGGTTTGTGTTGTTGTTGTTGTTGTTGTTGTTGTTGTTGTTGTTGTTGTTTTGAGACAGAGTTTTCCTCTGTTGCCCAGGCTGGAGTGCCAATGGTGCAATCTCGGCTCACTGCAACTTTCACCTCCCAGGCTCAAGCAATTCTCATACCTCCTCCTGAGTAGCTGGGATTAAAGGCATGTACCACCATGCCTGGCTAATTTTTGTAGTTTTTTAGTCTTGGGGGTTTTTTTGAGACAGAGTCACCCAGCCTGGAGTACATGGTGTGATCACAGTCCACTGCAGCCTCCATCTCTCAGGCTCAAGTAGTCCTCTCTCCTCAGCCTCTTGAGTAACTGGGACTACATGTATACACCACCACACATGACTAATTTTTGTATTTTTGTAGAAACAGGGTTTCACCATGTTGCCCAGGCTGGTCTCAAATTCCTGAGCTCAAGCAATTCACCCACCTCTGCCTCCCAAAGTGCTGGGATTACAGCCATACACCACCATAGATTTTAATTAATGAAGAATGAATGATTTATATAATCTAATAGGTTATTTTTCTCTATAGGACACAGAAGAATTAGAAAAAGAGATTAGAGAAGAGCTTCCAGTGAATACCTCTAAAACCCGTCCAAAACAGGAAAAAGCTTTTTCCTTGAAGACCATAAGCACTAGTGATCCAGCTGAAGTACTCGTCAAAAATAGCCAGGTAATTTTTAAGAATAATAAAGTTGCTGGGTGCAGTGGCTTACGCCTGTAATCCCAGCACTTTGAGAGGCCAAGGCGGGCAGGTCATGAGGTCAGGAGTTCAAGACCAGCCTGGCCAACATAGTGAAACCCCCTCTCTACTAAAAATACAAAAATTAGCTGGGCAAGGTGATGGGAGCCTGTAATCCCAGCTACTTGGGAGACTGAGGCAGGAGAATCGCTTGAACTCAGGAGATGAAGGTTGCAGTGAGCCGAGATCGCGCCATTGCACTCCAGCCTGGGCAATGTGCAAGACTCCATCTTAAAATAATAATAATAATAATAATAATAAAGTTTTGGCCGGGCACGGTGGCTCATGCCTGTAATCTCAGCACTTTGGGAGGCCGAGGCAGGCGGATCACCTGAAGTCAGGAGTTCAAGACCAGCCTGACCAACGTGGTGAAACCCTGTGTCTACTAAAAACACAAAAATTAGCCGGGCACAGTGGTGGGCGCCAGTAACCCCAGCAACTTAGGAGGCTGAGGCAGGAGAATCGCTTAAACCTGAGAGACGGAGGTTACAGTGAGCCGAGATCATGCCACTGCACTCCAGCCTGGGCAACAGAGCGAGACACTGTCTCAAAAAAAAAAAAAAAAAGAATAATAAAGTTTTGTTGACTCAAGTATTTTATCATAAATAATGTTTTAAGCACTGTGCTAAGCATTTAAAATATAATGACTAATTTATCTTCAAAACAATCCCAAGAGAAAGGTAAGACACATTTTATAAATGAAGCTAGAGAAGTTGAATAACTTGCCCAGAGTCATATAACTATCAGTAGTGAAGTCAAGAACCACACTATACTGTATTTTCTCCTGCTAAATATCTAGGCATACAAGGGATAGAGAACTTAGAGAAAATATGATTGGTTTCATTTTCCCCCAATATATGTACATGATATGACTATGGTTCAGCCTCCCAAAATGGAACATTTGTTTAAAACTTGGTTATAGGCTCTTGAATGATGTGCCTTCTATGGAAAGTATCTGTATGGCAGAAGGGACCATTTTACAAAAGGCCTAGGTTGGTGACACAAAATCTGATCTAATTGGGTAAATTAATTACATCATATGAAAATAAATTCAGGGCTGGGTGTGGTGGCTCACACCTGTAATCCCAGCACTTTGGGAGGCCAAGGTGGGTGGATCACAAGGTCAGGAGTTCGAGACCAGCTTGGCCAATATGGTGAAACCCCATCTCTACTAAAAATACAAAAATTGGCCAGGCATGGTGGCAGGCACCTGTAATCCCAGCTACCCGAGAGGCTGAGGCGGGAGAATCACTTGAACCCAGGAGGCGGAGGTTGCAGTGAGCCAAGGTCGCGCCACTGCACTCCAGCCTGGGCGACACAGTGAGACTCCATCTCATAAATAAAGAAGCAACCAGGTGCAGTGGCTCACGCCTATAATCCCAACACTTTGGGAGGCCAAGGCAGGAGGATCGCTTGAGTCCAGGAGTTTGAGACCAGCCTGGGCAACATGGCTAGACTCAGTATTTACAAAAAGCACAAAAATTAGCTGGGTGTAGTGGTGTGTGCTTGTAGTCCCAGCTACTCGGGAGACTGAGTGGGAAGACCACTTGAGCCCAGGAGGTCAAGGCGGCAGTCAGCTGTAATTGTGCCACTGCACTCCAGCCTGGGCGACAAAGTGAGACTTTGTAAAAAAAAAATGTGTGTGTGTGTGTGTGTGTGTGTGTGTGTGTGTGTGTAATAAATAGCAAAGGGTCTATTTGACTTTTTTTTTTTTTTTTTTTTTGAGACAGAGTCTCACTCTATTGCCCAGGCTGGAGTGCAGTGATGCAATCTGCAATCTCGGCTCACTGCAACCTCTACCTCCTGGGTTCAGGCGATTTTCCTGCCTCAGTCTCCCGAGTAGCTGGGATTACAGGCGCACGCCACCAACCTTGGCTAATTTTTGTATTTTTAGTAGAGATGGGGTTTCACCATGTTGGCCAGGCTGGTCTCGAACTCCTGACCTCAACTGATCCACCTACCTCAGCCTCCCAAAGTACTGGGATTACAGGCATGAGCCACCACGCCCGGCCTCTGTTTGATATTTTTATATTAAATCATTTTCAGAAGCCATCTTATGAAGAATATTTGATCCGTTCTGTGACTTAATGTAGATAAGTGAGAGAATAGAGGGGAAAAGGAGATTAAAAATAAGTAATAATAAAACTTCTGGATATGAAATAAATACAGGGAACACTAAGAAAGGTAAAGAAACTAGGCAACATCAATACAACCTCAGGGCCGGCCACGGTGGCTCACGCCTGTAATCCCAGCACTTTGGGAGGTCGAGATGGGTAGATCACTTGAGCTCAGGAGTTCGAGACCAGCCTGGGCAGCATGGTGAAACCGCCGTCTCTACCAAAAGTACAAAAAAATAGCTGGATGTGGTGGTGTGTACCTGTGGTCCCAGGTACTTGGGGAACTGAGATGGGAGGATCATGTGAGCCCAGGAGGCAGAGTTGCAGTGAATGAAGATCACGCCACTACACTCCAGCCTGGGTGACAGAGTGAGACCCTGTCACACACACATACACACACACAAAAAAATACAACTTCAGATACCTGGAATAGGAAGAAGGAATCCTAGTAATTACTTGGGCTCACACCATTTCCTCTTGTATCCTTATCCCATTTTGCTTTCTCGAATCTATGGGCCCTGGAAGAATAGGGGCAAGAGAAGCATTACTTACCCTTCTATGTTCAGGATAATGATCACAGATAGAGCTAATAGGTGAAATGATCTTCTACTCATCTCTCACAACCCGAAGGCACTCCTAATTACTGACGTTCTTATCATTACCAGGTCTTGATCATTTATTAATGGATATGCTTCAGTGAGGCAAATCAGTTAGTTTACCCCTTTCTGCTTCCAGGCTGTAGAGAAGGCTCAAGAATCTAGGCTCTGCCTTAAGCATTCTAATTTCACTACCAGACTGGATAAAACACTGAAAATTTGGACCTGAGTGTTACCAGTTGCTTCAGTCAGTAGGACTGGTAACCACAGTGTGCTTGTAGGAAACAGAAGCTGTTGCTGCTGCTATTTGAGAAATTCTTACCTGTTGGGAAGGAGATTAGGAGTTGTCATCTACTGGTAGTTCAGAAGTTAGCTATTTTCCTTCTGTTTTTCACAAAAATTTTTGAAGCGTTCTGAGTTGGTGGAAATGGACAACCATTGAATCACTAACAAGTACAAAATCAGCCAGTCCCAGTGGTTCACGCCTATAATCCCAGCTACTCAGGAGGTTGAAGTGGGAGGATTGCTTGAGCCCAGGAGGTCAAGGCTACAGTGAGCTGTTTTGTGCCTCTGCACTCTAGGCTAGGCCACAGAGCGATACTGTGTCTCAAAAAAGAAAAATATAAAATAATCTTATTTATATGAAACTTAAGAATATAAAGGTTAGGCCGAGCATGGTTGCTCACACCTATAATCCCAGCACTTTGGGAGGCTAAGGCAGGCGGATCACGAAGTCAAGGGATCGAGACCATCCTGGCTAACATGGTGAAACCTTGTCTCTACTAAAAACACACAAAAAATTAGCCGAGCATGGTGGCACGCACTTGTAGTCCCAGCTACTCAGGAGGCTGAGGCAGGAGAATCACTTGAACCCGGGAGGCAGAGGTTTCAGTGAGCCAAGATTGTGCCACTGCACTCCATCCTGGGCGACAGAGCGAGACTCCACTTCAAAAAAAAGTTAATGAAAATGAAATTACTCATTTCTATTTGAAATTCAGTAGATATTTTATAATTTCATACCTTCATTTTTATCTCAACATATACTCATAAATGTTGTAGGTGATAACTGATTTGGCTGTGTCACTAGAGGGCAGGTATGAGTTACATTGCTTATCTGGAAGCCATATTAGTATTGAATTGCTGCTAAACCACCTCTTGGTATTACTGTGATATTTAAAGTTTATTTGAAAATTTCACCAAAAAACCTGAGATGATTTTTTCCTAAAATAGCCTATCAAGACTCTTCCACCTGCTACTTCTACCGAGCCATCTGTAATCTTATCAAAAAGTGATTCTGACAAGAGCTCTTCCCAAGTGCCGCCAATACTACAAGAGACAGATAAATCCAAGTCAAATACCAAGCAAAATAGTGTGCCTCCTTCACAGAGTAAGTAATCCTCATTTTTTGTTCCTTTGTACTGATTACATTTTTCATGTGTTAAGGTTCTGATCTTAAAAGTCTAATGGAGGCTGGGCGCAGGGGCTCACGCCTGTAATCCCAGCACTTTGGGAGGCCGAGGCAGGCAGATCACGACATTAGAAAATCGAGACCATCCTGGCTAACATGATGAAACCCCATCTCTACTAAAAATACAAACAGTTAGCCGGGCGTGGTGGTGGGTGCCTGTAGTCCCAGCTACTCGGGAGGCTGAGGCAGGAGAATGGCGTGAACCCGGGAGGCGGAGCTTGCAGTGAGCCAAGATCGCGCCACTGCACTCCAGCCCGGGCAACAGAGCAAGACTCCGTCTCAAGAAAAAAAAAAGTCTAATGGATTAATAAGAGTAGCCCTTTCTTGCTTTGAAAATGCTAAATTCCCCTGGGCGCGGTGGTTCACGCCTGTAATCCCAGCACTTTGGGAGGCCGAGGCGGGCGGATCACTAGGTCAAGAGATCGAGACCATTCTGGCTAACACGGTGAAACCCCGTCTCTACTAAAAATACAACAAATTAGCCAGGCGTGGTGGTGGGCACCTGTAGTCCCAGCTACTCGGGAGGCTGAGGCAGGAGAATGGCGTGAACCCGGGAGGCGGAGCTTGCAGTGAGCCGAGATCGCGCCACTGCACTCCAACCTGGGCGACAGAGCAAGACTCTGTCTCAAAAAAGAAAAGAAAATGCTAAATTTTTTGGACGTTTGTCTACTTAAGTTGTGAAGGCCAAGTTGTTAAAATAACTGAAGGAGGCTGGGTGCCGTGGCTCACACCTGTAATCCCAGCACTTTGGGAGGCTGAGGCGGGTGGATCACTTGAGGTCAGAAGTTCCAAGACCAGCGTGGCCAACATGGCGAAATGCACATCTGTAATCCCAGCTACTCGGGAGGCTGAGGCACAAGAATCGCTTGAACCCGGGAGGTGGAGGTTGTAGTGAGCCAAGATTGTGCCATTGCACTCCAGCCTGGGTGACAGAGCGAGACTCAATAAATAAATAATAGATAGACCAATCTATTTATCTATCTGTCTCTGAAGGAGAGAATACATTGCTGAGAACAGAGAGGGAGAACTTTCATGCCTGCCTGCTTGTCTATGTGGTCCCTCTCCCTTTTTCTCTGCACATGTTCTTGAGGCTACAAATTATTCTATGCTTTTTTTCCTCCTTTACTCTCTTCAGCTACCTTTAGTATCCATTTTACCCATTTTTCTCTTTTATTAGTTAGGTTGAGCCATATTAAATAACAGTTTTTTTAGGTCAAAACTGGTTGAATATCAGCAGTTCCATATAGTTCAACCTAATAATACCATTGAAAGGAAAGGAGGGAAGAAGACATAGAATAACTTAAAATATATAACGAGGGCTTGAAAACTTAAACATAAAATCTGAGTATTTTAACACATTTTTTCATAGTTACTACTTTTATATTATTGAGACGTAACAGGATTTACTATCCTCCTTATTTTTTTTCTTCGTTTTCCCCCCTTTTTCTTTTTTAGCCAAGTCTGAAACTAGCTGGGAATCTCCCAAACAAATAAAAAAGAAGAAAAAAGCCAGACGAGAAACGTGAAATTTTTTTTCCTGAATTGGACATGTGTTTGCAAACACTGTCTTGAAGATTATGCTGTTTATGCAATAATTTGTGAACATGTACAGAGTTTTATATAAATTTAAACCAATTTTTAAAACAAAACTGCGGACACAACCACCATAAAAATGGAATCAAAAGAAAGTTAATTTATGAAATTAAGAGGTTGGCAGAATATACTCAGTGATGGAAGACACTTGGGAAAGTCTTTTTAATTGAAAGAGAACGATCTTAATTTAAGAATATTATCCTGGTTTAACAACAGTGCCCTGTTTACAACAGATTGTGCCCTATCTCATCTGCAGCCAAGGAAAAAAGGATTCTGATTAGAAAGAGGGTTGCCTACGAATTAGTAAGCAATTCCTTGGATCTTATGCACAGAACTTGTACCATTTGAATCTGTTTTACGCTTAAATCAAAGTGCTTTGATCAAATGCATAACCTGCCATATCTTTACATATTTGTTGGTAGCAATTTGTATTAAAGAAATCACAAGTGCAAATAAAAAGTCATTTATCATTTGTTTAACTAAACTGTCATGGTTTAGTTTACAATTTTTAAAAAGTTCTTAAAATACTGAAAATGCAGTTGACACTTGTATGGCTTATGAAGTTATTTTTGATAGTCTTACATTACTTGAATTGTTCAAAGTACAGTATATTTTAAATTAAGAAAAGTGAACTATATGTATTTGTTTTATACATTTAAGGCTTAGACTCATAAATAATGCTATTGTTTATGATTTGAAAATTTTCAGGCAAAATCCAATTTACATTTTTCCTTTCCCTAGCAATTACTTTTTTCCAGCTTCAACTCTTCTTAGTTACTAATACTTTTTTGACTTTAAAAATGAAATCATTCACAAACTTTTGGTATATGATGGAGAATGAAAAACTAGAGTCAGACAGCTTTAATTGACATTGTCAAGACCTCCAGTTATCAGGAATACATTTTTTTACTGCCTTAACCTGTAGTGCGTAGAATATGCATCAATTTCTTCAAGGGGATTCATGTTTTTATAAGAATTTTCATGTAATTATTGCAATTGTGGTCAAATAAGGAACGTTTCCTGCTTGAAATTATATTGATTTAAATGATGTGTGAGATGTTTCACCATTTTCAGGCACTGTGTAATTCTATTGTAATAAACTGGCAGGTATCTTTGTAACTATAAATAGTGCATGCTCAGCCATGTACACTGTAAATAGCCTTTACCAAACGTGTTTGACAAGGACCATAATTAACATCACTTAGTGAATTGTGATAAAGAAAAAAAAGCCATGGTTTATTCGATGTGATTGGCTTGTTTTTATGTGGCGCCAAGAAAGAACCTGTTTAACAGCTGTAACCAATGGTACTGATCTAGCCATCCAATGTTGTCATTATATTTGATTGTGGTTCAACAGTATTGTGTTGTCAGACTAGGAAAGCTAAACAAACAAAATGGTTTTAGTTTTGCTGAAGACTGGCCTTATTAATGGACAGCTTTCCTAACAAGAGATTATTAACTTTTATCAGGTGTTAACATCTGTTTCAGGAACATGGCAGTATGTTTACATGTCAGAAGTTTTGTTTAATTCTATGGTATTTCTAAATTGACTTGTTTAAATAAATTCAGCAAATGGATAGCATTGTTTTTTATTTGCTTCAGTATGGGGGTAGATAATAGCTAAAGAGCCAAGGATGAATTTCTTCAAATGACTTTATTCTGTTAGCTTTACATAGGTGTTGGAGGATTCCTAAGGTGTCAGCACTTTGTAAAGGTACCATAAATGAGAATTTGATAGGGAATGTAATTTTAGAATGTGCCAAATGATCTGTGCTCAACAATATAATTGAACTCTCTCAACTCTACCTCACCATTTATCTTAAAATTCTGTTGGCCATGTCAAATGTTGGATTTTATTTCTGCAGCCTAGTATCTCCCCATTCTACCACCTATGCCAGATGTTAAAGACACCACATGTTTTGAGGAGAATGGCATTGTGGAGATGCAGAGATGCATTGCTAAGTTGAGGTGGATCCAGTATAGAGATACCTATATTTCTTTTTTGTGGCTCAAGAGCTAGGACTTGAATTTTGTTTTAAGAAATGGCAGCTGGCCGGGTGCAGTCGCTCACGTCTGTAATCCCAGCACTTTGGGAGGCTGAAGCAGGTGGATCACGAGGTCAGGAGGTCAAGACCAGCCTAGCCAAGAGGGCGAAACCCCGTCTTTACTAAAAATACAAAAAAAAAATTAGCTGGGTGTAGTGGCAGGCTCCTGTAATCCCAGTTACTCGGGAGGCTAAGGCAGAGAATCATTTGAACCCAGGAGACGGAGGTTGCAAAGCCAAGATCGTGCCACTGCACTCCAGCCTGGGCGACAGAAGGAGGCTCCATCTCAAAAAAAAAAAAAAAAAAAAAAGATGGCAGCTATATAAATGATAAAATTAATTACATTCTCTTTCACATGCATGAGGTGCAAACTCTGTCACAAAGTATTTTAATTACCTTTTACCTTGTTTCATAGATCTTTATGTGACATAAAAACAGTTTCTGGCATGGCCTATAATCCTAGCACTTTGGGAGGCTGAGGCAGGTGGATCACCTGAGGTCAGGAGTTTGAGACCAGCCTGGCCAATATGGTGAAACCCCATCTCTACAAAATTTGCAAAAAAGTAGACGGGTATAGTAGTGGGTGCCTGTAATCCCAGCTACTCAGGAGGCTGAGGCAGAGAATCGCTTGAACCGGGGGCGGGGGGTGGAGGAGCAGGGGAAGACAGTCTCCTATGGCGGCATGAATAAGATGCTTCCAGAACTAGTAGGGAAATAACTAACCTCTTCAGGCTTTATCAGGCCTGGAGGGGAACCTTGCCCATGTTAGCAAGAAAGATGTCCTAGAGAAACCACTCAAAAGGCTCCCTAATCCAGCCTGTCTCCACATACATACTGAAAATTCTTCCCTACTCTGAGGCAGAGTATAGTGGTTTAGGGGTTTCTCCAGACTGGAATCCTACCTATCTGTACCGACAATTGAGCAAACAGTAGTTGAGAGAGTCCAAAAAAAAGTATTAAAATGTGACTGATGTAATTTGCCATGTTTACTTTATGCATGCATTTTATTGGGGAGGGGAGGTCAGAATAATTCACCCAAATCTAATGGTCTTATTTCATAGGCTAATCTGGTTTATATTTGCATTAAAGATACTGGAGGGCAATATTTAACTACAGAGTTTAGTTTTTCTTAATTAAAAACAGTCCTCTATTAATATAGTGTGAAATATCTTTCAAAATTTAGAATTTAGGTTTAAGATGTCTACTAGATATCTTAAGATTTTCCTGTAAACTCACTGCACAAACTGGAATTACTTTCCAAAAGACTTAGGGAATGCAAATATGTTATTTGTAAGATGCATTGAGTATTGTAAATAAAACAAACCACTTTTGATTTGTTTAAATTGCTTGTTACAGTTCTCTTGTGGGAAGGGACTTCGTCAGTCATTTTGCATCTTAAGCTAGACTAAATTTTTTGTTGATGTTGTTTTCCTAAAACCATAGGTGCAAGCTTTGCCGCTGGGAAGTCATATTGAATTAAGCACTTTTGAAAATGTCACTGTTTGTGACACACAATGTTCTCTACAGAAAACTTATTCTATCTTATGTCATTTTAGCAGTAGATGTAACTGCCTGCCACCAGGTGCAATATGTCATTTGCATCCGCCTTTTCAGTTAAGGAAATTAAACTAAAACTTGGCATGCATTAGTTTGTATGTATGAGTTTGGCTGTGTCCCCAAACAATAATTGCTTGTACAAGATAGAAGTTTGAGGCTGGGCGCGGTGGCTCACGCCTGTAATCCCAGCATTTTGGGAGGCCGAGGCAGGCGGATCACCTGAGGTTGGGAGTTCGAGACCAGCCTGGCCAACACGGTGAAACCCTGTCTCTACTAAAAATACAAAAACTTAGCCGGGCGAGGTGGTGGGCGCCTGTAGTCCCAGCTACGCGGGAGGCTGAGGCAGGAGAATGTCGTGAACCCCGGGGGGGGCGGAGCCTGCAGTGAGCCGAAATCACGCCACTGCACTCTAGCCTGGGGGACAGTGAGACTCCGTCTCAAAAAAAAAAAAAAAAAAAGATAGAAGTTTGTTTCTCAGCTGGGCATGGTGGCTCATGCCTGTAATCTAAGCTCTTTGGGAGGCCGACGCGGGAGGATTGTTTGAGCCCAGGAGTTTGAAACCATCCTGAGCAATATAGTGACACCCCCATCTTGACAAAAAAAAAAAAAATTAAAACAAAAAAAAAGATTGTTTATCTTTCATATAAAAGTTTGGGAAGGCAATCCAGAGCCCATATGACATTATGCAGGGTCAGGGATCCAGGTTCTTTCTATATTGTTCCTCCCCATTCTCAACTTGTGGCTTTTTTTTTTTTTCTTTTAATGAGATAGGGTCTCTGTTGCCCAGGCTGGAGTGCAGTGGCACACTTCTAGCTCACTTCAGCCTGGAACTCCTGGGCTCGAGCTATATTCTCCCACTTTAGCCTCAGCCTCCAGAGTACCTGGGACTACAGGTACACACCACCATGCCTGGCTAAATTTTTTGTTGTTTGTTTGTTTTTGGTAGAGATGAGGTCATTGCTATGTTGCCCAGGCTGGCCTTGAACTCCTGGGCTTAAGTGATCCTCCTGCCTTGGCCTCCCAAAGTGCTAGTGTTACAGGTGTGAGCCACCGCACCTGGCCAACATGTGGCTTTCTTACTTGAAGACAGCTGCTCTAGCTAGAAACTTCCTATCAGCATTTAAGCCAGCAGGTAGAGGGCATTACCTCCCCCACCTCCCAAGAACACTTCCTGGAAGTTACACACAATACATAAACTTCAATTTCAAACAGTTGCTTGGTCCCACTAGCCATGAAGCTGGATGGGACGTAATATTCTGTCTGGGTTGTCATGGGCCAAATTAACATTTTGGGATTCTGTTAGGAAGAAGAGAATTGGATAATGGGCACCTCTAACAGTGTCTGTCAGAGTTGACATACATTGTGTATCTCCTGCACCAAAGCATTTTTGAGATCAAGTGTTCTTCCAGCTGAGCAGAAATTTGGAAGGCTATTCAGTGCTACTTAGTGTAGTAGCTAATAATATTCCAACTTCTATATGATAGTTTGTTTTTTGTTTTTTTCTACAGACAGGGTCTCATTATTGCCCAGGCTGGTCTCCAATTCCTGGGCTCAAGCAATCCTCCCACCTCAGCCTTCTAAATGCTGGGATTACAGGCATGACCCACTGTGCCCAGTCTATATATAATAGATTTTAGAAGAAATTTCTGCCACTCAGTGACTGCTTTAAATTCTACAGACAGAGGCTGAGAGAAACTTAGTAGCCTGCCTGCGCATACTACAAGCACAGATTATATAACAAGTTGCAAGAGAATCACCCTGGTATATAATCTTTTAAAACATGAAAAGGGCATAACTATTGTTCTGGTCTAAGTGCTCTAACAGGACAATGATTTCTAACCCTAGCATCACGACATGTATATAGTGTGTTGTAAGACATTTGCCAGCTAATAGTTACAGTACTGAAGCTTGTGAATACGTTAATTGAGAAAACTTTAAGCAGGTTCGAAGTTATCCCATGATAGTAGCATTCTTATTTGTATATATGTGCTTTCCTTTTTTATTTGTATCAAGGCATTTAAAATGAATATATGTAACATGTACCTAAGTTTTAAAAGCATAATAAAATGAACACATCTGAAACCACCATTCTGCTCAAGAAATATAACATTACTTAAGAAATACAGTGTTACAAGGGGATATTGGGAACCAGCTTGACTTGTAACAGGATTAGAGGGGGAAAGGCTTGGGTGAAAATGATTGTTCTCAAGTGCCTCACCTGGCACAGGCCCTTTTTGGTACCAGCAGAGACTTACAGTCCCAGGAAACATCTAGCCTGATCTCAGAAAGGTTTAATGGCAACTTCATTGCCACTCCTCCCTCAAGACATTTCACGATATGTTGGGAAATTGTTTTAATAAGTACACAGGGGCACAGTGACTATGAATGTGAATGGTGTCCCATTTTGTATAGTGCACAACTCTACATGGCAGCCTTTCCCTGAGGGAGGGGAATAGATCACAAGATAGATGTCACTTCTAGACAGCTTTGCCCCACTCAGAAAAGCAGCAAGTGCCCTATAGGCACTTAGAGTGAGAGTTCCTCTGAGGTTTGTTGTGAGGCTGGACACTCTTGACAGACACCAAAGGAGGTCTTATGGCAAACAGCTATTAGTAACAGGATAGTGAGATTACCAGAAATTTCTTTTTTTTTTTTTTTTTTGAGACGAAGTCTCGGTCTGTTCCTCAGGTGCTCAGGCTGGAGTGCAGTGACACGATCTCGGTTCATTGCAACATCTGTCTCCCGGGTTCAAGCGATTCTCCTGCCTCAGCCTCCCGAGTAGCTGGGATTACAGGCACACGCCACCAGGCTTGGCTAACTTTTTGTATTTTTAGTAGAGATGGGGATTCGCCATGTTGGCCAGGCTGGTCTCAAACTCCTGACCTCAAGTGATCCGGGTGCCTCTGCCTCCCAAAGCACTGGGATTACAGGCATGAGCCACTGGGTCTGGCCCATTTTTTTTAACAGACAGGAGCTTCCTCTGTCTACCAGGATGGAGTCCAGTGGCACAATCACGGCTCACTGCAGCCTCAAACTCCTGGGTTCAAGCGATCCTCCTGCTTCAGCCTCCTGAGTAGCTGGGACTACAAGCACCCACCACCACACCTGGATAATTATATCTTTTATAGAGACAAGGTCTTGCTTTGTTGCCCAGGCCGGTCCCAAACTTCTGGGCTGAAGCAATCCGCCCACCTCGGCCTCACAAACTGCTGAGATTAACAGGCATAAGCCACTGTGCCCAGCCTGAATTTTTTTAAAATACCTCAAAGATCATGAAAATAAGTGATTTAGGCGAGGCGCGGTGGCTCACACCTGCAATCCTAGCACTTTGGGAGACCAAGGCAGGAGGATCACCTGAGGTCAGGAGTTCAAGACCAGCCTGGCCAACATGGTGTAACCCCGTCTCTACTAAAATACAAAAATTAGCTGGGCATGGTGGTGGGTGCCTGTAATCCCAGCTACTCGGGAGGCCGAGACAGGAGAATCGCTTGAACCTGGGAGATAGTGGTTGCAGTGAGCGAAGATGGTGCCACTGCACTCCAGCCTGGGTGGCTGGGCGAGACTTCGTCTCAAAAATAAATAAACAATCTGAGAAAGATCGAGTAAGGAAAAAATAGTGGGCAGTGGTGGGAAGGAGCAGAGGGCTAGTCTTAGGAATAAAATATTAGAATAAAATATAAAATAAAAAATAAGCAGGGCTAGTCTTAGGAATAAAATATTAGAATAAAATATAAAATAAAAAATAAGTAGTCGTTGTAAAACCCAGAATCTGCTCTGGCAAGTTCAAGCTGAAAAGGAATCTAGAAGGAACAGAGATCCAGGCCCTTTCACCATCAAGAATAACACCTAAGACCAGGTGTGGTGTCTCACTCCTGTAATCCCAGCACTTTGGGAGGCCGAGGCAGGTGGATCACCTGAGGTCAGGATTTCGAGACCAGCCTGGCCAACATGGCAAAACCCCGACTCTACTAAAAATACAAAAATTAGCCAGGTGTCTGGCATATGCCTGTAATCCCAGCTAATCAGGAGCTGAAGCAGGAGAATCACTTGAACCCTGGAGGTGGAGGTCGCAGTGAGCCAAGATCATGCCATTGCACTCCAGCCTGGGAGACAGAGCGAGACTCCATCTCAAAAAAAAAAAAAAAAGAGAGAGCAAGAATAACACCTGGCCATTTTAGAGGCTGCTCTAGCAAAGATAATCCACCCATCAGCTCCTGAGGATGCTTGGGACTGAATGCCAGCAGCTCCATCCCTGCTGCTGCTGCTGCTGATGAATAGTTGGATGCCACTCCACCATGCTTGCCAAACTAGATTCTGCTCAGGCATACACCCTGTCCTTGCTCCTTTCTTAGTGTTTCTCAGAGGCTAGGTCATACCCATGTCTGTGTCAAGCAGCGAGGGAGACAGAATGAATTTGGGGAACTCCAAATGGAAAGGATATTCAAGATAACACTAATTGAGCTGGGCACGGTGGCTCACGCCTGTAATCCCAGCACTTTGGGAAGCCTAAGCGGACTGATCATGAGGTTAAGAGATGAGACCCTCCTGGCCGACATGGTGAAACCCCGTCTCTACTAAAAATACAAAAATTAGCTGGGTGTGGTGGCACACGCCTGTAATCCCAGCTATTCAAGAGGTTGAGGCAGGAAAATCGCTTGAACCCAGGAGGTGGAGGTTGCAGTGAGCCGAGATCACGCTACTACACTCCAGCCTGGCAACAGAGCGAGACTCCACCTCAAAAATAAAAATAATGTATTTATTGAACAGCTAAAACCCAGTTAACGTGCACTCTACCAGTGGAATCTAATAAATTCTTAACAAAAGGGATAGTCAAATTGATCAGGAGAACCACAGTATGGAACCCAGAAATAGATGGGAATTTTGTATACAACTTAAGTAGTGTTTTAGTTGAGAAGTAATTAAACTAATTAGTGACTTACTTAATAGATGGTACTGGCACTACTCATTTGGAAGTAAATAAATCTGGGACCCTATCATACATATTAGGAAAAAAAACTTTAAAGATAATACAGGGAGCTATATGTATAACCTAGGGATCAGGAAGATAGATATTTTTTCGTTAACACTTAAGTTCTGTTAAACTTGAAGGAGATTCTTTTTTTTTTTTTTTTTTTTTTTTGAGATAGAGTCTTGCTCTGTCACCCAGGCTGGAGTGCTGT
Organism: Hylobates moloch; assembly: GCF_009828535.3. Classification (NCBI taxonomy): domain Eukaryota; kingdom Metazoa; phylum Chordata; class Mammalia; order Primates; family Hylobatidae; genus Hylobates; species Hylobates moloch. The sequence continues at coordinate 77,995,678 of NW_026652284.1, forward strand.
GGCACAATCTCGGCTCACTGCAAGCTCCGCCTCCCAGGTTCAAGTGATTCTCCTGCCTCAGCCTCCTGACTAGCTGGGACTACAGGTGCGTGCCACCACGCCCAGCTAATTTTTTGTATTTTTTAGTAGAGACGGGGTTTCACTGTGTTAGCCAAGATGGTCTCCATCTCCTGGCCTCATGATCTACCCGCCTCGACCTCCCAGAGTGCTGGGATTACAGGCATGAGCCACCGCGCCCAGCCAGGAGAGAGATTCTTAACCAAGACTGGAAACCCAGAAGCTATAAAAGAAAAGATGGGGCCGGGCGCGGTGGCTCACGCTTGTAATCTCAGCACTTTGGGGGGCCCAGGCAGGCAAATCTCGAGGTCAGAAGTTCGAGACCAGCCTGGCCAACATGGTGAAACTACGCCTCTACTAAAAATACAAAAAATTAGCTGGGCATAGTGGCAGGCGCCTGTAATCCCAGCTACTCGGGAGGCTGAGGCAGGAGAATCGCTTGAACCCCGGAGGCAGAGGTTGCAGGGAGCCTAGATCTCACCATTACACACCAGCCTGGGCAACAGAGTGAGACTCTATCTCAAAAAAAAAAAAGAAAAGAAAAAGAAAAGATGGGCCAGGTGCGGTAACTCACGCCTGTAATCCCAGCACTTTGGGAGGCCAAGGCGGCCAGATCACGAGGTTGGGAGTTTGAGACCAGCCTGGGCAACATGGCAAAACCCTGTCTCTACAAAAAATACAAACATTAACCAGACATGGTGGGGTGCGCCTGCAGTCCCAGCCACTCAGGAGGCTGAGGCACGAGAATCACTTGAACCCAGAAGGCAGAGGTTGTGGTGAGCCGAGATCATGCCACTGCACTCCAGCCTGGATGACAGAACAAGACTGTCTCAAAAAAGAAAAGAAAAGAAAAGAAAAGATGGCTATATTTAACTGTATGCAATTTTTAATTTTTTTTTTTTTTTTGAGACAGAGTCTCGCTCTGTCACCCAGGCTGGAGTGCAGTGGCGCGATCTCGGCTCACTGCAAGCTCTGCCTCCCGGGTTCACGCCATTCTCCTGCCTCAGCCTCTCCGACTAGCTGGGACTACAGGCGCCCGCCACCAGGCCTGGCTAATTTTTTGTATTTCTAGTAGAGACGGGGTTTCACCGTGGTCTCGATCTCCTGACCTCGTGATTCGCCCACCTCGGCCTCCCAAAGTGCTGGGATTACAAGCGTGAGCCACCGCGCCCGGCTTAAATTATTATTATTATTGTTTGAGAAGGAGTCTCGCTCTGTCGCCCGCCCACGTTGCAGTGCAGTGGCACAACCTCGGCTCACTGCAACCTCCACCTCCTGGGTTCAAGGGATTCTCCTGCCTCAGCCTCCTGAGTAGCTGAGATTACAGGCGCCAGCCACCAACACCTGACTAATTTTTGTATTTTAGTAGAGATGGGGTTTCACCATGTTGGCCAGGCTTGTCTCAAACTCCTGGCCTCATGTGATCCACTCACCTTGACCTCCCAAAGTGCTGGGATAACAGGCGTGAGCCACCGTGTCTGGCAATTTTTTTTTTTTTTTTTGGAGACAGAGTCTCACTCTGTCTCCCAGGCTGGAGTGCAGTGGCATGATCTCGGCTTACTGCAACCTCTGCCTCCCGGGTTCAAGCAATTCTCCTGCCTCAGCCCCTGAGTAGCTGGGATAACAGGCGGTGCACTACCACACCCAGCTAATTTTTGTATTTTTAGTAGAGACGGGGTTTCACCATGTTGGTCAGACTGGTCTCGGACACCTGACCTCATGATCTGCCCTCCTCAGCCTCCCAAAGTGCTGGGATTAAGATGTGAGCCACCACGCCCGGCCATGCCCAGCAATTTTTTATAAACTTTTAAAATGTTTTATTTTGAAAGCATTAGAGGCCAGGCACTCCATTGCTCTCCAGCCTGGGTGACAGACTAAGACTCTGTCTCAAAAAATAAGTAAGTAAATAACATAAAATAAAATAAATAAAATAGAATGGGCAACACCATTGATAGATTACAAGCTAATACTTTCTAGAATACATAAAGATAATTGACAAAGGGGAAACAACACGAGAAAAATAAGCAGATGAGAATAAGCAGTCCAAGAATAAACAATACAAAATGTTCATCAAACATATTTTTAAATGTTTAAACTTACTAGTACCAAGAAAATACAAATTAAAGTAAGAATGAGCCAGCTATCACTTCATGCCCATCAGACTGGCAAGAGTTTCTAAAAAAAAAAGCTGTAACTCCAGCTGCTAATAGGGATACAGAGAAAGTGTATTCATTTACTGCAAATGGCAGGATAAATTACTACAATCCTTTGGGAGTGCAATCAGCTACCTTTTTTTTGTAAGATGGAGTCTCGCCTGTTGCCCAGGCTGGAGTACAATTCCAAGATCTCAGCTCACTGCAACCTCCACCTCTGGGGTTCGAACGATTCTCCTGCCTCAGCCTCCTGAGTAACTGGGATTACAGGTACCTGCCACCACACCCGGCTAATTTTTGTATTTTTAGTAGAGATGGGGTTTCACCATGTTGGCCAGGCTGGTCTTGAACTCCTGGCCTCAGGTGATCTGCGCGCCTCAGCCTCCCAAAGTGCTGGATTACAGGCATGAGCCAACGTGCCTGGCCTAATCACCTACCATTTTAAAAATTAAAAGTAAAGCTGGGCACAGTGGCTCACGCCTATTATCCCAGTGCTTTGGGAGGCCTAGGCGGGTGGATCACCTGAGGCCAGGAGTTCAAGACCAGCCTGGCCAACATGGAGAAACTCCATCTCTACTAAAATACAAAATTAGCTGGGTGTAGTGACGCATGCCTGTACTCCCAGCTACTTTCGAGGCTGAGGCAGGGGCATCACTTAAATCCGGGAGGTGGAGGTTGCAGTGAGCCGAGATATATCTACATATATATGTATATATATGTGTATATATATATATGTGTGTATATATATATATATGTGTATATATATATATGCCTCCAGACTGTGGAGGATTCATCACCACACCGGGAAGCAATAGCCTGGGCTCCAGAGTCGGCCACCTGTCCATGCACAAACGAGGAGAGGTCTCATGAAGCTTGAGCAAGGTCTGGGACCCTAGCTCTTTTTGTAACAAGTTGTTTGGCATGAGGTCCAGTCACGAGGGCCCTTCATGATTGGGCTCAAGGAACACAAAAAGGTCAACTTGTTTTTGTGATTGTCTGTTGTTTTTCAATAACTAATGTATAGGAATAGATTGAAATAGAGATTTCTCTGAAACATTGCTTGATGAATGCCTCAAGGGGCTCATGCAACCTGTTCCGGGACTTGGTGACCATTTTTTGTGTCCGTGTTCTTTTTAGTTCAAATTTAATATTTAACTTTTTCTCCACACCCTGTCTCTGCTAAAAATACAAAAATTAGCCCAGTGCGGTAGCAGGTGCCTGTAATCCCAGCTACTCCAGAGGCCGAGGCAGGAGGATCGCTTGAACCGAGGAGGCAGAGGTTGCAGTGAGCCGAGATTGTGCCACTGTACTCCATCTTGAGGACAGACCAAGACTCCGTCTCATAAAAAAATAAATAAATAAAAAGAAGAAGAAGAAGAAGAAGGGCCAGGTTCAGTGGCTCACACCTGTAATCCCAGCACTTTGAGAGGCCGAGGCGGGTGGATCACGAAGTCAGGAGTTCGAGACCAGCCTGGACAATATGGTGAAACCTTGTCTCTACTGAAAATACAAAAATTAGCCAGGTTTGGTGGCACGCGCCTGTAGTCCCAGCTACTGGGGAGGCTGAGGCAGAAGAATCGCTTGAACCCAGGAAGCGGAGGTTGCAGTGAACCGAGATTGCGCTACTGCACTCCAGTCTGGGCAACGGAGGGAGATTGGGCGACGAGGGAGACTCCGTCTCAAAAGAGGAGGAGGAAGAAGAGAGGGAGGGTGAAGGGAAGGGTGAGGGGGAGGAGGGGAAGGGAGGGGATGGAGGAGGAGGAGGAGGAGGAGGAGGAGGAGAAAGGAGAAACCTTAAGGAGAAATCTGAAACCACCACAAGGTGGCGACTTGAACATGGGCCATTCTCTCCACCTCCCCATCCCCTTACTACCATTTTTCAAATAAGAAAAATGCAAGCTAGAGATTGAGCACCAATTTAAGTTGCACAGCTGACAAGTGGCAGAAACTGTATTTGAAGCCACGTCCCCTGTCCCTGAGTTCAGAGCTCTTTTCACTCTCCCGATCGCTGTATGGCCAGGTGAAGATGCCTCTGCCTGCTCCCTGGATACTACCTGTGAATATTTGCCTGTATTTTTCTCTCTGAAGATCTCTTTCTCTCTACCTCCTTGTACCTTTATGTCTCTTTGTCTCTCTCTGTTTATTGCTGTCCTGTGTATCTTTCCCTTTCTCTTATTCTAATCTCTGTCTCCATTTTCCCAGCCCCCAAATTCATGTTCTCTTTTCTCTCCCTCCCTCTTTCCTCTCCTAGTGACTGGACTAAACATGCATCTGAAATATAATACTCAAAGAACACTTTTAAGTTGTTTACTAAAATAGAAGGATTTTATTTGTTGTATTTAAATAAATTACTTCTGATTTGTAAATAATAATTACACAGAACTAGTGTAAGCTTTCCATTATATTATGTCATATTACACTTCTATCCATACAACAACTCAGTGAGGTGTTACTATTATTCCCATTTTACAGATGAGGAAACTACGATGTTAAGTAGCTTCCCAGGGTTGAGGAAGCTAACACACTACGGAGTATACCTTTTTTTTTTTTGAGACAGTCTCGCTCTGTTACCCAGGCTGGAGTGCAGTGGCGTGATCTCAGCTCACTGCAAGCTCTGCCTCCCAGGTTCAAGCGATTCTCATGTCTCAGCCTCCCAAGTAGCTGGGACCAAAGGTGTCTGCTACCATGCCTGGCTAATTTTTGTATTTTTTGGTAGAGACGGGGTTTTGCCATGTTGGCCAGGCTGGTCTCCAACTTCTGACCTCCAGTTATCCACCCACTCGGCCTCCTAATGTGCTGGGGTTACAGGCATGAGCCACCATGCCCAGATCTCATTTTGTATTTAAAAGAAATTAGGGCCAGGTGCAATGGCTCACACCTGTAATTCCAGCACTTTGGGAGGCTGAGGGGGGCGGATCACCTGAGGGTCACGAGTTCCAGACCAGCCTGACCAACATGGAGAAACCCCATCTCTACTAATACAAAAAATTAGCCGGGTGTGGTGGCACATGCCTGTAATCCCAGCTACTCGGGAGGCTGAGGCAGGAGAATCGCTTGAACCCAGGAGACGGAGGTTGCAGTGAGCCGAGATCACGCCACTGCACTTCAGCCTGGGCAACAAGAGCGAGACTCCGTCTCAAAAAAAAAAAAAAAAAGAAAAGAAAAGAAAGAAATTAAGTTACTTTTGCTTAATTTAGCCCCAATAAACTTTTTCCTTGCTACCACGGATCAGACCTTCATCAATTAAAAAATAAAAAGAGTTCTGCACTATTACCAGACTAGACACTGGCAATCATTCAGGTAGGAGATACTCTGGACTAAATCTCATGGATTTACTCTAACAGCAAAATAAGAAGGGAGATAGAGGCCGGGCACAGTGGCTCATGCCTGTAATCCCAGCACTTTGGGAGGCCCAGGCTGGCGGATCACGAGGTCAGGAGTTGGAGACCAGCCTGGCCAATATGGTGAAATCTCGTCTCTACTAAAAATACAAACATCAGCCGGGCGTGGTGGCAGGCGCCTGTAGTCCCACCTACTCGGGAGGCCGAGGCAGGAGAATCACTTGAACCCGGGAGGCGGAGGTTGCAGTGAGCCAAGATCACACCACTGCACTCCAGCCCGGGCAACAGAGTGAGTCTCCGTCGCAAAAAAAAAAAAAAAAAAAAAAAAAAAAAGAAAGAGAGAGACGGGACGGAAGATAGAATTTACACAGATCAATGGGTTGAGATTAGTAACACTCTAGAAATGCACAATGAAGGACAGTTCAAACTATATCAAATATGACTCTCTTCACGTCTCTTATTATCATGTATGCATATTTTAACTTAATCCTTTGAGTTGGCAACGCATCCATGTGCTTCAAAATTCAAAATCTATCAAACAGAATACAATACATATGTCTTCCTCTCTTTTTCTCTTTTTTAAATGTTCTTTTTTTGTTTTTTTTTTTTGTTTTGTTTTTTTTTTTTTTTTTTTTGAGACGAAGTCTCGCTCTCGTCCCCCAGGCTGGAGTGCAATGGCGCGATCTCGGCTCACTATAACCTCTGCCTCCCAGGTTCAAGCGATTCTCCTGCCTCAGCCTCCCCAGTAGCTGGGATTACAGGCATCTGCCACTACGCCTGGCTAATTTTTGTATTTTTAGTAGAGACGGGGTTTCACCATGTTGGCCAGGCTGGTCTGGAACTCCTGACCTCAGGTGATCCATCCACCTCAGCCTCCCAAAGTGCTGGGATTACAGGTGTGAGCCACTGTGCCTGGCCCCATCATCCCATTTTATCACAACATTGTGCCTCATTAAATGAATATACTGTAATTTACTCAACCAGTTCCCTACTGGTGGACATTTAGGTTTATGCAAATTTTCTGCGTTATGAGCAATGCCACACTGAATAATAATCCACCTGTTAGTTTTCTTCATGTATGAGTATAGCTGAAGATAAAGTCCTCAGTTATAGACTTCCTAAGTCAAATGATATGAGCATTTGTAAATTTGATAAATATTACCAAATTGTCTGAGAGTTTGCACCACGTACACGCATGTCTGATCTCTTACACCATAGCCTATACAGTTGTTATCAAACTTCATCTTTGTCAATGATGAAGTCAGTATTTCTCTCATTATAAGTAAGGCCAAGTATCTTTTCCTATGTTTGAGTTATTTACATTTCTGTCTGTTCATATACTTTGCTGTTTTTCTATTTGTTGATCCTTTCTTATCAATTTTTTCTCTATTAAGGAAATTATGTTTTCTGTTACGAATTATTGCTATTTTTCTAGGTTTGTTTTGGCCTTCACTTTATTATTTTTGTTTGTTTGCTTCAGGGGGAGTCTCGCTGTTGTCACCCAGGCTGGAGTGCAGTGGTCCAATGTCGGCTCACTGCAACCTCCGCCTCTGGGGTTCAAGAGATTCTGCTGCCTCAGTCTCCCAAGTAGCTGGGATTACAGGTGCCCGCCACCATGCCCAGCTAATTTTTGTATTTTTTAGTAGAGATGGGGTTTGCCATCTTGGCCAGGCTGGTCTCGAACTCCCAATCTCAGGCGATCCACCTGCTCGGCCTCCCAAAGTGCTGGGATTACAGGTGTGAGCTACTCGCCCAGACTGTTTATTGGGTTTTTTGAGTCTTGCTCTGTTGCCAAGGCTGGAGTGCAGTGGCTCAATCTGGCTCACTGCAACCTCTGACTCCTAGGTTCAAGCAATTCTCCTGCCTCGGCCTCCAAAGTACTATAGACCTCTGCTGCTTCAGCCTCCCTAGTAGCTGGGAGTACAGGTGCCTACCACAACGCCCAGCTAATTTTTTTGAATTTTTAGTAGAGACGGGGTTTCACCATGTCAGCCTGGCTGGTCTCC